>NC_084974.1:19239064-19334064 GCF_963691925.1 Scomber scombrus
CACTGCTTGACGCTGAGTGATGAAGTAGAGAGTGTGTCCCTTTGTGTCCGTCCCTTCCTTGGAGGTTAAAGGGAGATCGCTATCTTGATACTGTTCCAAGATTAAATGACTGGAATGGAATGGAAGAGAGTCAACCCAGAGCAGGTCACTTGCCTTTCCAAGGAGACACGAGCTGGTCTCAGGATGGCATGAAAAGCGATACCTTGTACAGTTTTAGATAACAATGACACTTAAAGTCTTGAGTTTGTTGTTTAAATTTAGTTGCTTGAAGATACAGTTACTAATTCTGTGAAGTGCAATAGTAGCCTCAAATCCCACATAGCTAAAAGATGACTATCAGTATATTTGAAATTGGAGGAAATGAAGTGATTTTATTTGCTGCTATGTCAAAATGAGGGATGCTTTCTGTGGGGCTCTGAACATGGAGTGTTTTGAGCTGTGTTTGACCATGACCAACACCTCTTAAATGGACCTGGAGCTGAGAGAAACACAATCATGTGAACATTAATGATGTGTGGACATGTTATGCTAGATTTGCATCTACAGACTGTGCTGTTTTGGATTTAAGCGTTGAAACTCATTTAAATTTTTCTGCCAAAGCCCTGGCATACCCATCAATAACAACCATACCATGATATAGATATATGTACACTATGCATTATGATTTTGAGGTGTTTTTTTTAAATTTTTTTTTTAAGTTTATTATTTTAATGTTCCTATAATATCTGGTTAATATGAAAGACTTGATAAAAGTATACCAAAAAGTATTCACCCCTCTTGGAAGTTTCCATTTTTTATTATCTTACAACATTGAATCAATAGATATAGTCTCTCATCCTGAGGGAAATTTGTTTTCACAGCCTGTACATATTCCACACAGAAACATACAGATATCAACATAACATTACCGTTATACACAATTCATAAACACATAACACTTTCCTGTATTCCAACCTAAACACACATTTGACTCTGATCGAAGACCCTTCACCATCAGAACATGAAAACAGTTCTGTACAACACAGTGTGATGTAATTACAAATGTAAAATAGGAAATACTGGGATTACCTGATTAAAGAAATATATACTTTTACCTAAATCATCACTGGTGCAGCTGTTGATTTTAAGAAGTCACATCATTTAATTGAATCACCTGTTGGTAGTCAAGCAGTGTTTTAGGTTGACTGTAGTATTACAACTGTATCAAGAAGGCCCATCTTTTGGTGAGTTAAATAGGCACTGTATCTTATCTTATCACAGTGAATTGAATCCTACGTTTGACTTTAAATAGAACTATTTTCATGATCCTGCAAGTAAGATTGAAATACAACACTGTATAAAGGCACAGGCCTTGTATTGAATCCTATCCCATGTTATGATAGAATCATCACAATCTTTCTCTTGTGGCAGGATGTTATTTGTGTATTTTCTGTTCTTTTCACCTTATCCAGTTAGGGCGAAACAAACCCCTTAATCTATAATAACCACTAAAATATGGGAACATTACCCATAAAATGCATTTGGGTTTATCTCACTCCCATGGATACTGGAGATGGCATGCTGGAGTCTGCAAACAGTTCCATTTGGTAGCTCACCAAGAATATAGAGATATGCATGAAGGCACCATACTGATATAAGTGATAATGTCACCAGCTATTATTTGCTACCTGAAAATAAATCTCTTCTAAGACTGTGTGAAGCAGAGCTCTCGTCTCTGGCAGAGCAAGACATGCACTTTTATAGTTCATGTAGGCACACAATCACGATCTGTCTGACTCTACATCTCTCTCACCCACACACAAAGTCCACCAGTCTGTACGTGAACCTACAGTAAGTCTAATACATAGAAAGGGATTTGTGTGAGTGTATGCATGCATATGTGTTCCCACGCTTGTGTGTGCTTGTGTGTGCTTGTGTGAGTGTGCATACGTGATACATAAAATATCACATCTTCTATTTTTAGCAACAAGTTGTCTCTTCGAGTCCAGCTTAGATACGTCCCTCTGTGCAATCCTTTCCTTAACGCCTGTAACTTCACTCTTTGTTTTTCACGTCTTCTCTTCCTTCTGAATTTTTATGACAATTTGCTGGACAAGTCAGAGGACTACTCAGGGGTAGCTTGGTTGTGTTGCTGCAAGCAGATGGGCTGACCCTCTTTCAAAATGACATTATCATCCATAATTAATGCAATATATTTACAGTATTCATGCATAAAGATGAGCTTTAGTCCACTTTGTACTTGCAAGTCCACAGTGAAGACCACCAGTCGTGCTGTTTGCTGAGGTTTTGGTTCTCTGCCCTGACATAGCCTCATCCTTGTGATGGATGAGGCAGATTATAGGATTTACGGCTGATTTACTCTGTTCTCGATGCTAATAGAAGCTGCCTCTCAGAATTCAATCGAAGCACGAGGCACTATTTTATTTCACATATACAAGAGTTTTTCCATGGATGCAACTTAGCTTCTGGATATCTTTATCTGTTTATTACTGCAATAAAAGTTTAAAAAAACAACAATAAAAACATGGACATATATATATGCATTGCTATATTGTCTTATATTACATTTGTGGTTTGTATGACAAAAATATAACTGCAAGGAAAAGTCATGACCAATTATCTAGCAGTATGTAGTGGAAAGTGTGTTTTAATTAGATAGGTATTGTACCGAATAAGTGTCTGATTTATGTGAATTGATAACCTCCTTCTGAGAAAGTTTTTAGTTAAAGCTATCATGGACTGTTTTCCATGGGAATTGCATATGCAAGGATATGAACTCATGTATCCAATAGATGGCAACAGTGACATGCAGCTTTGTGGAGTTGGATGGAATAAATGAGTGCTAATGAGCTGTGGACTAAATACTGTGGTTTGGGTCAGAGGCCAGATGGAGTCCAGACAGTCTTAACCACAGACACACTGTCATCAGAAACACAGCCAAAACCAGCAGACCCTCGCAGGCATGTAAGACAATTATTGCACATGCTTCACTGTGGATAAGGAATGCATATTGCCAGAAACAACTATAGAAAAGATCCCATGAGTATCAAGGAAGATTTTCCTTCAAGGTCTATCACCTACTCTTCTATATCTAATATATTATTATTATTTCTTCCTCTAATTCACCATTAAAAGTTCACATAAAAGTTCACAGATGTTCTCTCTGCTTTCTTTGTTGTTTTTTTTTTTTTGTCATTTTGTACCTTTCCTTCTCTAAGCACTGCTCCTCATCACATTTCTCTGTCTAAGGCTCAAGAAGGTTGAGACGATTTCTAATTACGTAACAATGAGCTGAGAATCTCAATTACTGCTTGTCACACACAAGGTCAGGAACAAGACCATGGAAGGTTGGTTAGTGGTCTGGTGGGCTCTGAATGGGAGAAGGTGGGAATGTAATAAGGGTGAGCCTAAGGGCAGCACCATATCTGAATATTCATTTCACCACAGTGCATAAAGTGTAACGCACCTGACTGCCATTGCTCACTGATACAATATATTTGACAAAGGAGACACACAGTAAAAAATATTTGTACTTCATATTCACAGAAGGGAAATCTAATAATACATGTTTATTTGAGACTTTTATGTGGTTAATTCTTCATGACTTTTGCAATAGAAGAAACGCATTCCTTGGGTGTTTGTTGCATTCACATAGAGGAAAACAACCTTTTACGTCGTGAATTATGAGAAGAAATGAAACATTTCAGCAGAGGGGAGTGAAAAACCAGGTGGACACTGTGATTAGACATGGTCCATAAATATGTCTCTGACAGGCGTGGGCTGAAGTGAAAGCGCAGGGATCTGGTATTCTGAGGATATGCAGGGTCAAGGGTCATTAAGTGCTGAAGCAGGTCTTTAAAGGTTAAAAATGAAATGGCACCACGCCTTGATGTTTTATTCCCCCTTTTTCACGCCACTTTCACTTCAACATTTTTACTTAGGCAAATGTTTGCACAAATGCCTGGTTTCCACATCTGGAGACGTATAAAATGACAACTAAAAAAGCAAAGGAAAAAAAACGTGCCTTTCCCTTTTTATTTGAATTCTGGTTTAGCCCTGACACCAGTTACTTTGATGCCATTCACTTAGGAGACCTTCAGCCATTCTGTGCAACTCTGTTAGCTTTCCAGCTGAGAAACTGTATCACATTTGCATAACAGCATGTGATCACACTGATAAGCAATTCAAAATGTTGATATTGGATATGATAGTAAGGGGTTGCAATTTTCTTTTCTCAAGATCGGCTGCTATTTAAAGAGTGTGACATGGAAGACCAAACTGATGTTGGAACTTAAGTCTTTGCAGTCACTTTAAAAAATGGTTAGGCTGTGTTTGTATACTGAATGTATTGATCATTGTGAATAATTATAGTAAGGTGTATGTAAATGTCTTGAAATAAGGAATTCTTGAAGAACGATGCATTGCTTTTTAAATATTTAGTCAAAATAAAAACATATTTAATTAGTTATTTTCCACATAAGAAAAAACATATATATATATATATATATATATATATACATATATATATATATATATATATATATATATATATGCTGGGTAGTTTAATTATATATTGTGAGTACTTGATTGTAATATTACAAAAAAAGCCAATTGCATCATATCATGTATTAGAAGAGGAACATGGTTGTCTACATCCTCTCCAGGCCAACTGTGGATTAACCCGTAACAAGTGTTGCATTAAAAAAACTGGCAATACCAAAGTAGAGGGGTAAACAGGGGAAAAGTAAAAATGTGAGTGGAAAAAAAAGATTTCAGACAAGTGAGGGAACTTACTGCATGTTTACCCTTCTGGCAGTGCAAAAGAAATCTTGAGGTTTCTTTAGCTATATGCTTCATGCCGTTGTTTAAAAGAAATGCTAGTCACAGTCTGCACATTTCTGCTCACAGATTTGACAGAATGATTTCAATTGGAAGTACGGTTGAGATCCTGAGATCATCGGATGCGTCACTTCTTGTTGTCCCAAGGTCCAGATTGATACACAAAGGGGATAGAACATTTGCAGTCAGGGCTGAGGAGATCAGGACTGCTAACTCAGTCTAGTCTTTTAAATCGCAGTTAAAAACCTACATGTTTAAAATTGCTTTTTGGTGATTGTTTTTCATATTTCATGGCATTTTCGTTCATGTTACTATATTTGTGTTTTTATAATGTCCTTAGTTTTTATGGTTTTTCGTTTTTTTTTTCATTTTAAATGCGTTCCTTTTTTATTGCGGAAATACATAAAGACACTCAGACATAAATGCTTACATGTTGGTCAGGCAGTCTGTCTGGCTGACAGCAGCAAAGTCCATTGTGTAACCACAGCAAAGATGGTGTAAACTGTTTACCATCCCAGACAAAAATGGGGCCTGTGTTTTCCTTTTACATTGCTGATGAAGTGGTAATTATAGGAGAGGCCTCACACCTCCAAAGGACAGAACATCCCTCACACTCAAGGCACTCTGTTGTTATTCCTGTCTCCAGCACATTTTTGTCACGCTATTGACCAGAAACATCATGGTTGAGTGTTGTGAGCAGGGAAATTTCAATTTTTGAACTTGAACCAGTTTGATGTGATAACTGAGAGAAAGTTTGTCAGATTTTATAGGAAGATTTAATCTGAAAGTGAGAAAAAAAACATTGACATAGCAACTGCAACTTTCATTTCAGTTAAAGGAATTAAAGGATTACATGGTTCCTTTCTAGTCAAGTCAAGTCAGTTTTACAACAGAAGTTAACTCAGGGCACTTATCAGATAGAGCAGGTGAAGGCCGTACTCTTTAATTTACAGGAAAACAACATTACCCCATTGAGAAAGCACTTGAAGACAACGGCAAGAAAACACTCCCCTTTAACGGGAAGGAACCTTGAGCGGAACTGGGCTCTAGGCGGGTGGCCATCTGCCTTGACCGGTTGAGTTGAGAGAGACAGAGGGAGAGGGAGACACAGGAAAGCACAATACTACTACTACTACTACTACTACTACTACCACTACTAGTACTACTACTACTACCACTACTACTAATCCTAGTACTACTACTGCTGCTGCTACTACTACTAATAATAATAATAGTAAGAATAATAATGATAATAATAACAGTAATAATAATATGACTAATAATAAAAGTGATAGCAGTGGGCAAAAATGTGTAATAATACTAGCAACAGTGGGCACAAACTGGAGCAGAGGGGCAGTAGGCAGACTTCAGCCAAAGGTCTCCTGATGAGATGAGAAAGCCAATTAGTAATATGCATAAATGGTACATGAATGTACATATGGAGAGGGGTAAGGTGGGGGTGAGGGGTACCTTTTGTACATCCTTTGGGCTTATAGAAGTCTTTCAAGCAACAGTGCATAAACAAAAAACATTTTTGCTCCCACAAAATGGTTTTGTAAATCAGCTTAATAACTATTCCAATTCTGCTGTCTGCAAGTCTGTCGCTGTGGTACACAATCCAGCTGTGTCAGTGGTTGGTCATCCATGGTGGGAACTGAGAAGGTCTGTGCATCAGCATCCCTCCATCGCTGACACAGCAGTTGCACACATCATTTCCTCACAACAATCCCCCACTCTGTCTACCAGCATCAGCACAGGCATGATGGAAATACATTCCTCACAAAACACTGGTTAACTGTGAGCTTGTGTTTTGCATCTGTGCAGAGATATTTAAGCCATCTGTTTCCACAACACAGACAGAAAGGAGATTTCTTTGGGGTTTTGAAGTCTGCGTCACTTGGCATCACTGAGGGATACAGAATCCAAGGCTGAGTGTAGGTTACACCCCCAAACCTAAATTGAGTTTCATTCTCACCATATGTGTCAGTCTTGCATGTAACTGTAGAAAATTACATTTGAAGGTACTTTATCTCAAATAGGTCCATATTTTTTAAAGTTGCAGGATGTAACTGGATAAATTAGATTGAATTGTCTTGGTCTAAAATTGCTCAACTCTGTAATGTAAAGATTGCAATATATTTCAGACGTTTATGAGGGCAGTGTGAATAGGAGGAACAATAGGGAATCACCCACAATTTACGACTAGGAGGGGAGCACAGTCATGGCAGTGGCACTAATCAGCACTAATGAAGTCTGGCAGTGGACCCTCACACCATAAAAGCATATCCTCATAATAAAACAAACACATAAGTTGATTGTACCTGCATTTGAGTCCCATAGGAACATTTTCTAATAATTGTGAAAAAAATATATTGTTTTATGATGGGGCAAAACTGCGGCTAAGGGCTGGTTAGGGTTAGGCACAAAAGCCATATGGTTAGGATTTGGTAAAGATCATGGTTTGGGTGATCACTTGAAATGTGGTGTGTGTTAAAGTTACTTTCTTAAAGCTATGCAGCTATGTCATCATGGTAAACACCACAACAATCAAAGTTATAGTCATAGTTTCTAAAAAAAATGTCCCGGCTTGAGGTTGGAAATGTGACATTTGCAGTTGGAAACAGGAAACGAACAGCGGTGTCCTGCAGCTATGTTCACTTTTTGCCAACAATCTATCTAGCTCTCTTTCTAATATGAAAATGTGTCACCTTATGTTGATGTCATCTGAACTGCATCATTTTATAGTATAGGTTGTTTTTGCTGGCAGAATTTTTGACCTATACGGTTGTTTTTCTTGTGAGGACAGGCTGAAAATGAACACTTCTAATTAATTTGCTAATTGGAAATCTGGAATTGTATTATACTGAACAGTTCCTTTGTATCTTAATTGTGATATATTGTAGGATCCCTCTTTTATAAAATGACAAAAAAAAAAAAATCGAAGAAAATAGAACATTGGTCATGATCTAAACTTGCACAAAGTACACTACATTTGATTATATGCAACTGTACTTCATTGTATGTGCTTACTTAAATTTGCACTCTATTCTATCATACTGGAAACAGACCTACACTGCTTAAAGAATATAGCAGTGGTGTTGGATAAAAGTGAAGCAGCACAGAAATAATCCCACACCACATGAAGGCAGTATTGGACATATTACCACCAGATGTCTGACACCAAGGCATTCATTTCCCCCTATATAGCCCTCTTGAATGCATGAATGTAACACAAATGTTGCTGATGTCTTGTATGATTTACAGCACTGGGGATTTACTGTAATAAAGCATGAACAAGTGCATTAGGCATTGCATTGGTGTGCAACCACTTTTTTCATACTCAACTTTCAAGGACATAATGACTGGTTCCTTAGGAATAAAAATGCCCCTTTTTTAATGTGTTCAAGCTAAACACGAACAGATGGTAATGCAATACCCTGCACCATAGCACATCAGTCCATAATCTCGCTGCACTCCAGAAAGTCACCTGCCACTAATAAATTTGGCTGATTTTGTGCGGTGAAGGGGTGACAGAAGGGAGGGCTGTGTCAGGCCTTGACAGGAGGTGTGGAGAGTTGCACTTTGTCTTTTGTTGCATTTCTTGCCCTTTCTGGATTTACGATCTGCTTCTCACAGCCTCTGGCCCTCGGGTGCCTCGGCACTCCCAAGTGTCATGTGACACCACTGCTTTGTAGAGAGCAAAAGCCATGACTGAGAAGACCATTGCTGGGCTTATTGGACACAAACAGTTATTGAAAATGTTTCAATATTATACAATATTATATCAGCAGTTATACATTATCTTCATTTAAACAGTTACTGATTTGAGATTAAAAACTCAAAGGTAATTGATCTTATTGACTTGCCATGTTCTAATTTTCCCATTAAGATTATTGAGATAGCAATGTAACAGAATGAAAAGCGGAGAGATAACAACCGTTGGAACAATTGTGATAAAGGGTAGCTTGATATTTGGGGTTAAGCTAACAAATACGGCTCTCTGTTCATGTGGTCCCATATGAGACCACTCTTGATGTTATTTCCATATGAATTATATGGCTTAGATATCACAGCTGGTATCCATTAATTTCCATACATCAACTTTCATATGAGTCCTTCTGCAGTCTATATGCCATAACTTGTGCCAACACTTTATGCTGTCTTCCCAAATGCAGACCAATTTATTTTACATTGATGATAATAATAATGAAACAAAGTAGGTTAATGTTGAAAGATGTCTATATCATTGAGAATTAATTGCATAAGTCTCTCTGACAGCACTTTACTGAGATGAGTTACAGCAAATGCCTAATGAAATATTATGAATTGTTTTATAACCAATAATTATGTCATCATCCGAACACTCCCTGGCAGGATATCAGGTGGAAACAAGCTCTGATTTAATGAGGTGACAGTTAGAAAGATTGCATGGAAGGATGTTGTTCAAAGTATAGTTGAGGTCATGTTGTCAGCAGCCATATATTGCTCAGTAATAGTCATTTTCTTCTTTGAGGGGTGCTAGGGTCTTGAACATTATGGAAAAAAAAGTATTTGACTGCTTTACAACTGTTTCTCTGCATTCCATAAGGACAGAAATATGTGTGGCTTAGCCTGTCAGAGAAGTCAGGGAGTGAGCTCTCACATTGTAAATCCTGATCTATCCCCATTCATCCTGAAGAATTTGGACTCACAACTTGCCTTAGGTGGTACAGACTACATTTCCTTCATCCTAAGCCTTTTTTCAGTCAACAGCCTAATGCATTTCCTCTCTATATATTTTAACACATAATTTGTCTTTCTTTTAGCACAACATAATGATCCTGCCAATGCCAAAGGCATTCTTTTAACAGCAGACAAGACCATGAATGGGCCTAATCTCAGCTGGCCTACCAGTAGTTTCTCTTACATTCCTTTTCACTGAGTTAGTGGATGTTTGAAACACTGATCCCTGGATTTTCTTGACCAAAAAATCATATCACAAATTGTGCCTGACTATTTTACACACTTGAGAAGTGTCTGATCCGATGTTACAGAGACCAAAATCAAAGCCATGCCACAGGCTTTCTGACATTTCATCCTTGTTCCCAGCTGTAAACTACTGTAACTTGGGTAACTTGGAACAACAAAAGTAGAGCAGGGCTCATCATGTTAGCCTGCAGATTTGGACTTTGGCCTCACCAACTACTTTTCACATCTGTGGTTATGTAGCAAAGAGCACTGAGATCCTGGCACAGCTTCTGCTACCTAAGCTGCCAGTATTGATCTGGCTGTCTTCTGAGATTGTTAGCTTTTCTTCAGGAGTGCTGAGAAACTGGCCTCATGCCTGCAAT
Source organism: Scomber scombrus (assembly GCF_963691925.1). Lineage (NCBI taxonomy): Eukaryota > Metazoa > Chordata > Actinopteri > Scombriformes > Scombridae > Scomber > Scomber scombrus. The sequence continues at coordinate 19,249,234 of NC_084974.1, forward strand.
GTTCTCACCACACTTGAGACTTAGTGCCTCATTTCCTTCTCCTCTAATCAGAACTAGACATATTGAGAGCGTAAGTTGGTTTATCTGCACTCTCTCATTGGACTGTGAATAGTTACAGTATGCTCCAGCAAATTAGCATACACATGTTCCTCCCTGAAAAGCACCAATCCGTGTTGGAATGAGAATGTGTTTGCAGAGAGAAAGAGTGAGGGAAGCTGGGAAAGGGAGATAGGGCCTGCTGTTTGTTCAATTTGCTTGACTTCAGATCAGATGATGACTGAACTGTGACACAGGCAATCACAGCTAAATGAACACAATCATTACCTTGAAGCTTTTGCTAAACTGTTGTATATAAAATACATTTTCTGCATTTCTAAACAGCAATCAGGGAAGAGCTTTGGTGCAATTCTCTATTTGATTTGACTATTTTGCTAATTCAGGCTATTTTTTTGGAAAATAACTAAACACTTATTGTATATGTCGACTCTTGGTTTTTAGCCAGTGGCATGCCTTTACGAATATATTTGCCAGTTGGTTGGTTGGTGCCCCACTTTGGTACAGCCTGAAATATCTAAATTTCATGGCTTTCCATGAAATCTTGTGCAGACATTCATGGTCACTAGAAGATAAATCCTCATGGACTTTGGTGAACCACTGACTTTTCCTCTAGCACCTCCAGCAGGTCAAAGAGGAGAGGATAACTTTGTGATCCCTTGACCTTTTATCTAGCATCATCCTTAGATTATTTGGCTGGTTCTTTTTGTTTGGTGTTAACATGTTGAACTAAGACTTTGAACATATATGCTGAACATTGCAGCAGCATGTTAGCATTGCCATTGTGATTGTGTTGCTGACATTAGTATTTAGCTCAAAGTTCAAGTAATAATGTACAGCGTCAGATTCACTACCATACCTGTAGTATCTTAGTCTTGTTAAATTGGTGAATGTCAGGTTGATGTGATAAAGGTGCATTTTGTGATATTGGTTGGCAGACTGGTATATTTATGCTACTCTAGTTATTTATAGAAAAGAAAATCACCAGCCACAGTAAAAATGTTGCAATCAGCTCAATGTCAATACTTTATATTGGGTATATTAAATTATTTATATATAATAGAGATATATAATGAAAATATTCCTCTTTATTAAATTATATAGAGAAAGTTGGATCATGAAAGTATACCAATAACTATATAGGCATGTCCTTCAACAGCAGCTGTATTGTCTTTTACAGAGTTCGGGTAAAAGCCATAATGTGAAGCATTAATTGTACATCAGTGGAGATATTCAGCAAACATTGCCAAACCAAGATGCATGATGTGTTTGCTCATTTGTTTTGACCATAACACAGCTTGTGAGAAGAAAGAGATTAATAGGAGTGCCTAGTGTGAACTGAAAGCTGGGTGTCATCACATCAAAGACTGAGGAGGTTGTACATCACTAGTGGTTCTTTCCCCCTGTTTGGATCTCTAATTAAAATGTTTCAGAATTCCCCTTGGCTCACGTTAATTGCACAAATAGCCTCGAGGCATTTACCAGCTACTTTGTCAGGTACTGAGGGCACAGGTAAACCGGGGATAATAAACAACTAGCAAGTCTTTATATCTCTGTTAAACAAAATGTACATACATTTTTAAACAGGTTTTTTTTATAGCTTGAGCCATGAGTCAAGTACTGATTAGTAAACTTTATTTTCAAAAATAGTTACAACTAGGGTGGAATATGTCCCAGTTAAGTAAAAGTGCTCAAGTGAGGTTTTTCTTGTACTTGGGAAGTCAGATTTTTTCAGTGGAGCAGCTCCAGAAAATGTTGCTGGGAGGGATGACAGATTAGAGGCTTGGTTTTTGGTCTCTAGGTTTGGGAAAGAATTGTTCACATTAACATATTGATGGAATTTTCAAAGATTATATGAAAAACACATGTGAGTTCTGTTTTGGGGGGCTCTTCTCCCTTCCCTTTGAATGTGTGTGTATGTGTGTTTGTGTTTAGCGCACATGTGCCTGATTAAGCAAGCCAAAGAGCAGGGAAAGGTAGCATCATTGTAGTTTGTCATTAATGTACCACAGCCTTGAAATGAGGTCTGAATTATCCGCTCCACTGCCCTCTCAACTCATTTGCCATAGTCATAAGCCTTCAGATTCTTTTATGCATGACTTTTTCCCCTCCTTGTATCTCTTCTCATCCTTGTGATGGGGGAAGTAAAAAAAGAATGAGAATTTCCAGATCAAGGATGACAGAAAGTATCAGAAAACAAGCATTCACTGTCATTACTCAGTCAAAAATGCCCCTGCAAGCAAAGAAATCTCATGGTATTCAAGTAGCATGTGGGTACAGTACTTACACGAAATAGGTTTTATAGTGAGAAGTCATAGAAGGTCAGCAGTCTGTCGGCTATGGTGGTGTTGATGCTGACAAGCTGATGTCTATAAGCTCCAGATGCCAGAACAGACTGATACATAACAAGCACTCAAAAGCTATTCACCTTGGCTACAGCACTTTAAATCCTTGAAAGACTTCATATTCTCACCAAAGAAAAGTCTCCTTCTCTCTATTTCTGTTCTCCTTCCTTCAATCTTCCTCTCTGTGGGCAGAAAATGTATTCTAGTGTCATGGAGATGGACAACTGAGCTTTTGGCACCTTGGAAGATGCTTGCATCAGCTCCATGGGGATGTCAGTGTTCTGCTCTCCTTGCATGTGTGCATGGATAAGCCAAACTCCATTCAAATTAAGGCAGTGCTAACCAAAATGTACAGACAATGCTTTCAGAGGCATACATAAAAGGAGGGATTGCAGCAAATGGTTATTAAGACCATTCAGTAAAAATGTGGCTGCATACTGAAAGCTAAAATGGTTTAATTCATGTTCTGGGTCAAAGTATTCAGTCTAATGGTCAAAGTGCATGTCAAAATAAAATAAAACTAAAGCCCCAGGAGGGGGCACTAATTCTGAAGGGAGAACAGTCTGAGCAAGTTCGGACTCTTTGCATGCTTTGAACTTATTTGATACTAGTGTTGTCAAACAATGCTGAGGAGCAAGATGCAAGGAGGCATAACAATATACAGCAACAGTGACAGTTAAAGTGTGGCTCGCGAACTCACTGTGGGTCTACACTGAATGACTGCACAGAAGTTCAGTCTAGTGACAATGCAATATTTAGTACCCTTCATGGCAATCAACAGTATTTGTCCTGGAGCTGTCTCTCTGTTTTTCTTTTTGTGGTTGGCTGCTGATGCCCTCCAAGCAAATCTATCAGTAAGAAAATTGGCACATATTTCTTCCTTGACATCTTTTATTTAACCACAATCAAATCCTGCATTCAGAGATGAGTCATATTCCAGCTTTATGCACTGACGTGCATGTATTCACTGTGGGTTTTGTAACCAATGGAACAGTATTTGGGAAGAAGTACAATACATGCAAGTACAGTGTAACTGTCAACAAGGAAATCCTGTGAGCATCCATTCACTCACAAACTGGCAAGTCTGATCAGATTGGATCTGTTTGCCATTCATTACGTTGATGTTCCATCCAGCTGCAGCAATGAGCAATAAAACTGTGACTGTTAAGGACATCAGAGGGTTTTATGGAAATATCTGCAAAATCTATTGATGTTAACATTTACTAAAATGTTCTTTTCACTGCAGTTCACCCATGGGAACTAATAGTCCTAATCATTGCAGTTTGTCACAGTCACTATCGCAACTACAATCTTAAATATCTGTTGAAATCATAATTACAGTTTGTAAAACTAAACCGGGGTTGGAACATAATACTTTTACTTGCTTCCACACATTATGTGATTCACACATAACAAACATGCAGAAACACAAAGTGTTTTTATAAGAATATTTATGTAAGCCATACTCTCAAGTAAGTCAGTCATTAATTTTAATGGTTACTAAATTGTATATTAATGCTTTACAGATCAAGTTATAGGCTATTTAAATGGAGATATAAAAATGACTTTTTATTGCCTGAGTATGAGTAGGGCTTGGCAGTATAATATATATCATGGTATATACAGTTTTGTGTTTTTCTAATAGACTGTGATTTAATATACAGTGCACAACTGTGCATGTGCGTGTGTGTCATTTGCTCCACTTTCTTACAACAGCTGCAGTACAACTTTGTGATTTTATGACTGTTTTTTGAACTGCAAATCCAGCATTTTCCTCCTTGTCTTAAAGGGATCATTTCAACAGTTTGGATGGGCACTTCTTGCTTTTCTTTTCACATCAACAATTACTTGTCAGTAGGAATTACATATACATTGTGGTTTTCTTTTTAAAGCAACACTGTTGTTATTAGATTTTTCTTTTTACCAGCAGGTGCACAATCTCCTTATTCACATACTATGTTGTTAGACTTGAACCTCATGGGATTTGTGGCTAAATTGGACTGCTGCTGTTTCTTAACGGTTTCTTCAAGAGTTCCAAAAAAAATACCTCCTCACTTTGACTTCATCCTTTTTCTCTACAGCAGTGTGTGCGCACTGCGTATGTATGTATTGAGTCGAGGCCTGATTAAAACTTCATTAGTCATGCAGAAAACAAAGAAAATGTAATCAAAATGGAAATTAGTATAATGGTGCTGTGGAAACAGATAACACTGACAGGCTGAAAAATATTTAGTATTTAATAGTATTTTCTGTCTCCTTCCAAAATGATTAAGATTCTTAATATGGTGTTATAGTTTTGATATTCAGGAGCAGGGGTCTGTTTTAAATGTTCAACTTGCAGAATGAAGACTGCAAATAAAATAAATGAAATCTTGCTTGCTTTGCCGCACAATTAGCATTCTTGTCAGCCATTCATTTTTTCTTTCTGTCATCACACAAAAAGTAAACAGATGTTAGGGGAGAACATTTTCCAAGAAACTGATTTAATCATTGCAATTGCTTGGGGTCATGTTACAGAAATATGCCGCCTCTCTGATCAGGCTGTGTGAAGGAACTTGTCCTACAGCAAACAATCAGTCAGTCTGTTAACAAGCCCTAGAGTCAGAATCCCCACACTCATCATTTTAAACCCATCCATCACTTATACGGGCTGCCAGGGCCAGAGTGCTTCTGCCAATACATGACAAGATAACAACGAGACAACAGTCAGCTTCTCCGGCTTCTTCGTTCACATCTATTAAGAAACAAAATGAAAAAAAGAAATAGAAATGAAACAACCTCACCTACATGGGGCAATAATTTAGACATCTGGTGTATTGTCATGTTTGGTTGTACAGGGGTTCAAGTGCTGACTGGGTCAACATAGCCACAGTGTTACTAACAGCCACTTAAGTCTAGTTAGAGTAGACTTTATAATGTATGACTACAGTAGGGCAACTGAGCCAAAAGCCTGTATGCCACCCCATGGACTGGTCCATGAAGAAAGGCCTGTGACCCAGAAAATAGGACATTCTCTCATGTTTGAGGACAGCTAGAGGGTCAGGGCCTCCAGTCTGGGGCCCAGGAGGAGGGGGAGCGAGGCCTGCCTTTGTATATCTTAGTAAGCAGTCAGTTATCTGCACATGTGCCCCCATTAATTAGCCAAGAGGGAAGCTGGGACTAGGTGCAATGTTGAGGCTAAAAAGGGGGGTAACAAGGCCATATTGAGGTCCTGACTTTCACTTGATACCCAAAGGGCAGCTGGGTGCACCACCTGTTAATGAGCTCTGAAGTGGTCTCTAATTGGACCTCTGACTGTGGACCACCCAGGGAATCGGACAGATGAGGAGTCCACATGAGAACAAAAAGGGTGCATACAGTATACAAAAGAAAATAGATAAAACATTATGACAAGAACGAGTGAGGTTGCTATAAATTCTAGTAGCTTATACTGGAGCTTTCAACCACAACCTGATAAGGAGTAATGAAAATCATCTCCACGACAACAGTGTAAGCTCCATCAGCTGATGTCTGATATAGTTGAAAGCTCTGGAGAAAAATACTTTTAATTATTTCATGAAACTATTATTCCAAGGTAAAAAATAACTATCATGCTCAACTTTATATCTAAATTGTTGTTTAGTTGTTTAGTTCCTATTATACTCCACCTGCATGTCCAGTTATTCAGTTTGTCGAACATTAGTTTGAGAAGCATCATACACCCTTTGTAATACACAACATTATAGTACACTAATTGTCTGATAGATTTTAATGGACTGCATTTATAAAGCACTTTTCTAGTCTACCAACCACTCAAAGTGATTTACAACACATGCCAACATTCACTCACACATTCATACACTGATGATAGAAGCCGCCATGCTAGGTGCCAACCTGCTCATCAAAAGCAATATAGCACTATTTATCCAAAGGGCTTTATAATGATTCTAATGCTCACTCACCCATTCACACACACACACAACCACACTCACACACAGACTGGCTTATTGAGCAATTAGGGGTTCAGGATCTTGTCCAAGGATACTTCAACATGCAGAAGAGCCAGGGATCAAACCATCAACCTTCTGATTAGTGAGCAATACACTCAGCTGATTTAGTTATTATGGTACATTACAGTGTACATCATAGACAGTATACCCCCTTTGTGCATGGTTTAGTATGTACATGGTGGTTGGTGGCAGTATGTGTCATTTTTTTTTTTAAAAGATCCTTTTTTTAACAGACTTGTACTTTGATACACGTTCCAGCTTATGATTGCTGTCAGTGGCAAATTATTTTTGTCAGAAGCATATGTTTCACTGGAGTTTAATTGGTCTGTTTTGAACAGCTTGAAAATGCTTCCCATATATTCTTCTGGTGTCATGCTGTAAGTGTCAGACAGTGAATCAGACTGCTTGATGTCTCTGTTTCTTCATGTCAAGCATGTTTTCATCTCATGCGTAATGTGTGTCATCACACTTCATTCATGTGCACGAGTCTGAATAACCTACTGTATTTTGTGTATTTTTGTGTGACTCAGTGGCTCTGCTCTGCTGTAGTGTTGTCAGTTGCATACTGCTGTTTGGATAAACAGACAGGCAGAGAAGTGCTATATAATAGGTTTGGCCCAGCATGAGGCCCTTTAACTGTCACATTAATTGCAACACTACAGGAGCAGCAGGAAGGACATGATCACTGCACTTTGAATGTCTTTGTGTTTACTGTTATTAATGTGTCCAGTGATGTTTTAAAGTGTGATTTTGGGTCATCACTGTGTTTGAAAAAGCTGCCTAGATTTTTGTTGTCAATCCTCTAATGGTGGGAGGAGCATATGAAATGACGGGTCACCCTCCTGTTCACACTCCGCTGATCTAAAGTACTCTCCAATGAATGATTCCGTCTGCCCGTCTGCTATTTATCAGAAGTGATGCCAGATCTCATTGAGGAAACAGATACTTCCGATAGACTGACACTCAGCTAGCTAAAGGGGTTGGATGCACTTTGATTAAGATTCCTCTTACATCCCCACCCCAACCACCCTGCCCAAATTAACCCCCTGTCACCAGCCCACAAAGAGAATGGGCATGGCCGAGTCTGATTTATTTCACACAGAGCCACCATAAGGGCACAGTTGGCCTCCCGTCTCCCCTATAAGCCATATACATCTTTGCCTCTCTTTTTCTCGCCTCCCCCCACTGTCACGCCCTCGCACCGCCTGTCACACACACTCAACCTGTCACTCGGAAGAGGACAGAGGCACAAAGACGGGTCCGAATCAAAGGGAGCTGATTAGCAATTAATGGTGCATCATTGTATTTGCATCAGAGCTGTGTGCATGCAGAGTGGTGCTGTCAATCATGCTGAGTGTGCCCTGGCCCTCCCTCGTTTGTCCTGCCAATGTGCTCCCATTGGGGTTCAGCCACTTATGGCTATTGATACGGTAGAGATGGCCCTGGTTTACACCACACACTTACACTCAAGCCCAACACAGGACAACAGGACAATCTCCTGCTGAGCCCAGACAAGAGCTGAAGACTGCACCAGTACATCCTTCTGATGGATCTATACCCAACCACTGATTGACGAAAAATGATCACACACAAATTGGATTACAACTTTTGGGATTGTGGGTGTTTGGTTGCTTGCTGAGATGTGGGTGTCTGGGTTCTGCAGCCAGACACAGAGTTTACTAGCAAGGATCTCGGCACTTCTTTGCGTGTTCGCTCTCTGCCTATATCAGGGATGCAGAGGGCTGGAGGATTGGACCATGGGTGGGGAAAGTGGGCAGAATGCGTCTGGGTTCTCAGTCCCTGTGGTGTTATTGTTGACAGAGACGGGAGTCGCTCAGGACGGGGCCAGCGAAGGGGCAACACCAGCTCCCACCACTGAACATGAGGATGACAACTCTTTGGGCTACACAGGTACTTCTGCTGCTTTCCCACAATACTTCATGAATTTGTCAATTCTCAAGCTGAACATAACTGACTACTGAGTACTGACTTTGGGTTATTTTGTACTTTAGCTCAAACTTCTCATATTGAAACAGTATATGGTTACACTTTTGCTACCCTCCATATGAAAGCTTATTATTTATATCAGTGATATGTGCCTATTCCTTCACATACAGTCACAGATCATGTGTTGACTATCAAAGCATATACAAATGTGTTATGTATAAGCTCTTTATTGAGAATAGTAATCAAAGGGATTACAAAATGCACTTGGGAGAGCTTATTGTTTACAATTTTCAAACCAAAATTCTCCCACAGTTGAAAAGTCTTTGGAATGAATAAATAAGCTTCAATGGTCAGTTTCCACATGTGTTTCCATTGTAGATATATATTCAAACATGATCTTCGTGTTGTGACTGCTGCTAAGAGTTTCTCAGTTTTGAGTGCTGAAAGAGGAGACTTGTGGGAAAATGAGGCACACAGCACTACTCAAAGTGCATCAGTTGATGTAGTCGGTATCTCCCCAGACCACAGTGCTCTGTAGGGAAATGAAGAGTCGGAAATGGGGTTTCCACCTGAGGGACTGACCTACACACACACAAATGCACACAGGCACACACACAGAGGAATCAAGTCTGGAGAAAATTACTGATGACACATGTTTTTGTTGGAGTTTTTTTAGGCTCTTCCCTCCAGAGTGAGGGGAAAAAGTGTTCCCAGTGTGTTGCACCCATGAGGAAACTTACCGCCCCAGGTGATTTACTGGACCTCACACAGCTTCAGGAAATCTTGTGCAGAAAAAGGAAGCCCAAATTAGCTGCCAAAAACCATTATGAGGTTCATCACTGTGTGTGGTAGCTTGGCAGCTCTAGATTTTATTTAGCCTGAAATTTGGACTGGATTAACAGAAAATACCAAATCAAAAGTACAACGATGCACCTTTTATCAATAATGCCAAGACATTTCAAAAGTTTGAGCCAAAACAGCTGTGAGAATTTAAAGTCTGAGTTAGCATATCTTGAAAGTTCCCACTCTTTGAATGAAGGTTTAAAAAGGCAAATCATGTCATATCTGCTTCACTGCATTTGGGTTCATCTTTAGAATGATAAATCTGTCCAGTAGACAGTGCCTGGAGTTCATCTTTAATCTGGCTATTTAATCCCATCTGTGCATGAAAATGAAGGGAATCAATCTGGCCCATTCAGTGAATTGGAAATGAGACTAATGTGCCCTAATACCTCAGTCTGCCGCTGATAGAACAAAGTGGGCGGCTGCCAAAGACTCCATTTTTCAAAGAGCGTGACTCGCAGGACAGCTTGACAGCTGCCAGTTTTAGCTCAGGTGAAAATGGAGTGAACCTTCAAGTTTTACAGTAAAGAATCATTTAGGTGCCTGACTGGTGGTTGGTGTTTAATTGTGACTATTTGCCTTGTGATCTCAGTGACCTTCATGGGGGGAAAGATGTTCATTGATTTATGAGTAAGTTTCACTGTTTATCTGATCACATGCTTACACCTGATATTGAGTAAGAAAGCTGGTAAGTCCTTGTCATCTTTCCTTCCATGACCTGTTGTAGCATTTGCTGAAATCTGGAATAAAAGACGGATTTGCCACTTTGAGTGAAAAACACTGCAGCACATACTGTAACTTGACCTTCTTTACCGTATATAAAACGAAGAGCAGCTGGCACAGTACTAGGAAATGACATGGTAATGTCTTGTATGGTAGTCACCTGGGACTAATACAGCCTACTGTGAATTTTATAAGGAACCCCATGCTGACCTGAAGTTCACAATACATTAAAAGTGTTTTTCATTGGTCCCCCAAGACACTGACTCTCAGCCAGCTCTAAATTGTTTCCCGATATCAAAGAGCTTTGCACAGAACTTCACATTCATAATAAATGAGACTGACCTGTGTGAAGGCAGTGGATTAGAGAGGTATGCTAAAACTCTTGCACTTACACTTGCTTAGCCGCTGCATGGCAGGAAGAAACACACAGAGGAGACAGGTCTTTGGTTCTTCTGCCTCAACATGAAAGGCTGAGCGTGACTTCAGAGAGCACATCAGAACTCATATCCTCCCTCCCTGCTGACAGCTTCCATTGCGTTTGTCACAGATCACAAAGGACGGCAACTTCAGAGAGCTGCTCCATTTGTCAGGTTATGGAAATAAAGATAGGAAGAAAGTGAGGGTATTGAAGGTTGCCACACTGTCATCACCGATTGGCTACAGAATAAAGTGTCCAGACTGCACTAATACTGTATTTTATTCTCTCCCATAGCAAATGACCCTGAACTTCTAAAACAAACCATTCACTGTATTGATTGATGTGCAGACAGCTGCTGTGAGAACAGTAAACACTAAACGTTTGAGCTGAGGAGGCAGGGAGCTTAATGTTGGTGAACAATCATTGGAGAGGTAGTATAGAAAATATACACAAACACAGCTGAATGCAAGCTCTTATTCATCTGTTTCTATGGTGAAAATATAAAAGGTGCACAGCCAGTGATACAGATGTCATCTGTGGGCTTGTTAACTGAATGCACTGAAATTGATCCTGTTCACACTCACAAAAATATTGTGTTTGTCAGACAGCTGTGATTGAGATTGGGATTACTTGTAAAGAAAATCACAAAAACCAAAATGTGGCACCTTTAAACATAACATTTCCCCTTCCAAAATATCCAGCTTTTCATGATACACCTCCATTTCTCTCACAGAGCAAATATGTTATTTAGCACGTGCATTGTGATTTACCAAACCTGAAGGTAATTTCTCTGACGCTAACTGCGTCTATAAATAATACCTTTGTAGGACAGGTATTAACCGGCTGCTCACTGGGCACAGATGACTGCTGTTACTGTGGAGAGGAGGAGACGGAGGCACAATGACAGAATACGCACAGGACGGAGTTTTTCCACCTGTGTTAATCAATTTGGAGTGGAATATTTTTGGTTTTACTAACAGCATTGACTTTGTCACTAATACTCTCCCATATGTCAGTTTTTCTGGTAATATTTGTTTTTGTGTTATAACTCAATATAATTGTTAACCTCTTCCACTAGAACCTGATCACATTTCATTTTGCACTTGCAGCTTTCTGCTCGTCCAAACTCTCCATAAAGACACGCAAAACCCTCCTTTAAATACTGCTGTCTCCACCCCGTTGCACCTGTTTTCATTTACGCAGTTATTCTTAGTAGATCACCCGCAAAACGCACTCAAACGGCACGCGCAATCTATTGCACCGTGCACGCAATTTAGTACCCACTATTTGGGATCTTAGTAAATCAGGCCCTAAGTGTTGCTGAACACATTTCTGTCAGCTGACACTTTTGTCACATGACAACTGGTGAGAATAGAGAACATTTAAAACAGGTGAAAATGAGAAAGGCAAATTCCCCAAAACATCCAGCAGAGTTGTGAAATTGCTCTGTTGATTCATCTACACATGGAATTGAGTAGTTAGTAGACATCACAATGTAATGTACCAAACTGTTGTTTGCCAATTTTGCCAACATAGGCCAAAAGAAGGACAGAGTCTTTTCTGGCAGAAATGAAAAATTGAGCAAAAACAATTCCCTCTAATTTTCTTCTAACATCGACCCTGACCCTTAAACATCTGACTAAAATTAATCATAATCACGGTTATTATTTTTAAAAAGAATAACACTTGGTTAAAGCTTTGCACAGTTACTCATTAAGAAAACACCACTTAGAACCACACAAAAATCAGCTGCCCCTACCTGTTTTGAGCCAGACATGTTGCTACAAGTTGTTGCTCACATTCATAACTAAACAAAGGGTAAATCTGATGTATTTAACACTGAAATGAGAGTTAATATTTAACACAAGTATGAACAGGTCATGCGTTACAACACAGGCTTACTTTTCTTTGTATTTCTGTGCCTCAGTGGGTGGAGACAGTGTGCCTGTTTTCACCTTATTGATGTGGAGGTGGAGTGGTCTGTATCTGGATACATGGTACTGACAGCCTAACCATGAGGGAGATGGAGAGCTCTATTCTCTATTCGTCCTTTGCACTCATTACTGGGCTGTTGTGCTGGCCTTGAGTATCAACCCTGAAAACCAATTTCCTTGACAGTGTCACCCCCACATATATTACCCAAGAGTCACCACCACAGCATCATGGTGTCAGGTCTCCATGACACTCACTTATGTTCATCAGTCTCAGTGCTCTGGTAATCATGATACAGGAAACAAGCAGAGAGTGCTACAGCTAGCTGCACTCACATGTATTATCCACAGTGTAGCAGCAGTGCTCATTTCTTTCCAGTGCAACAAAAGAGAAATATCTCTGGACATGCCTGGAGGAGTGATTCACTTGAGATATAATTAGTTATAACCATGCACTAATGTCTTACATGCAGCTTCCCCACAGCCTCCATGCTGCTGAGGCCAGTAGGGTTTTTTTTGTTCCCCATCCAATCTCTTTTCATCTCCCTGATCCACACAGCTTAGCTTAGCACCGTCCCAGAAAATAGGTCTACTAGCCATTCTTCTCTGGATAGCAAGTGGAGTAATGTGGTCAAGAGGCACTGCAGTGGGGGGGTAAGATTTGAGATGGGAGTTAGCATGAGTGCACAGGGGTCGGAAGCACAAAAACTATCAGGTGAGAATTAAATTAAAATATTCAGATTCACGTTTCTAGAGTCCTCAAGATAATTGGAAAGAAAATTGGATAGTGCTTTGCTAAGTGCTAATAATCAGTTACTTCTGCCCAGTCAAACACACTTTATTTCTCAGTGTAAGGGTAATAAGTGTTTTCTTAGGATGTAAATGGGTCATATTCTTCACCATCTCAAACAGGAGATGGAGAGAGGCTTTGTCCCTCCTGACTTAACAAGTGCAAGTGGTTTACATAGCCTTTGTAACATTGATTTTTATTTATAATTTCTACATACTTAGCCATTGCAATTCAGATACATCCAGGCCAGAGGGAAAATAAGAGAAGCAAAATGTGTCACATGCTTTATGACACCTGAGCCCCTGGCCTGAGTCATGACCTCAACCCCCCCCCATCTCCATGAGGTCAGAACCTTTGTATTTTGTCCAATATGTTCATTAATAAAAGTTGTGAAATGACTTAACTTTGGTGCAGGAAAGATTTTATACAGTGCCAAGATCATTTTCTCAACTGAACAGTGCTTGTTTGTGTGTGTGTGCATATGGGGCAAGTGGATATTGTTGTCATTACCACCATATCTTTGCTCAACTCGGTAGCTCTTTGATTATGCTTGTGTTGACAGGCAGTCGCTGAATGGAGGAGTACTTTGGGTGACCAAACAAACTACAGATATTTTTTTTCTTTCTGTATTTTAGTAGTGGACTGTTATGTGCAGTCGTGCGACAGACAGTGGCCATCTATTATGTTGAATGCCCGCTAGTTTCATCTGAGTGATTTAGCTAGCTAACATAGCCAGTCATCTGATGAAATGGATACACTTTAAGTGAAATGCTTTTCTTTCGGGTCAGCATTTTACCCTGTGCTAACATTCTTCGCTGAGACAGAGACATTTTTAAAAAAATAAGACAAACAAAGCTGATCTTTGGGACGGGAGGAGAGGTGTGTCAAGAGGTGAATGACAGAAAGAGAAAGAGAGAAGGGGATGGAGATGACAAGAAGAGCAGCAGATACTGCACACTGCACTGCACACAATACAATATTAAGCAAAAGAATGAAATAAAGAACATGTATTGTAGATCATTCATTTAACATTTAAAGCCATTTATTTCACAAATATTTTGGCAGAATTATTTCATTTATTGGTTACATTCTGGCAGCTATAGAAAGATTGAGTGTTTGTGTGAGTGTCCTGGGTTCTGTATTAGACAAGTCGAAAACTTTCACCCCAGTGTTAGATAAACCAACCAATCAGGGCAAGGCATGTAGCCACCAATCAAGTCAGCTCTCTACAAGCCAAAGTCCTCCCTATTGGCATATGACCATGTGTGTCTGGATCATGGTTTTGTGGGAGAGGCTTAGGAGAAAGCTTTTGGTATTGACTTACATAGACAGACTTACGTATTGCTGCTTTAACCTGATTCTCATATATTATTCCTTGACAGATAATGTATGCTATAGTCCGCTTATACAGTTATAAGCTATTGTTATCAAATTCTTGCTGTCAAAATGTCTTAAAACGCACATGTTGAGATCAGGAAAATCAACATTTTTTCACGGGGGCATACCCCTAGGCCCCATGGTGAGCTCAGTTTTGGATCTGAGTCCAAAAGTAAGAACATGAGTCAGGTATCTAGAATATGTTGCTTGTAATATATTTTGGGAATAAATCTTTACAGACACATAGTTACCTTACTACATACAAAAATAGGTTTGCTCTGATTTTAAGCACTTTATCGTAACCCTCTTGAAATGCACATGAATAGATGATATTTGAAATATATAAGAGTAGAGTTACTCCAAAAAAATCTATCTGACATATTTTTATAGCCATTCTGCAACATACAGCTTTGGGAGTAAGGCACTCAAAATACAATATAAGCATACAGCTGCTGTAGCTCACAGCTGTAGCTGCACAGCTGCTGGATATGCTGGTTAGGTTCACATAAGGCATATTACATAAAATCCAAACCGCTGTTGCATTTTAGCCACAATTTTATCAGCCAACAAATCAGACACATTGTAGAAATTACAACAATGTGTCTGAAGTGTAAAGTACATGTTTAAATCACTCCAAGTGTAAAGTTTTTCATTGGAAGAGGCAAATGTTGACCCATTTATAATTGCATTTCATTTATTTTTAAAAAGTGTTGATACTAATAATTTGTTGTTGCTTAATTATTTTACAGTATATTTGAACACCTATCTATGTATATGATCTACTATTTTATAACCAACTTCTTCTTATTCTTGAAACAAACATATTTAACTTTACTTGTTGTTAATATAATGCATTCTTAGAGCTGTACACCCCTCCTATTGCACAGCTTTCTTAATTGAACCACCCACAGCCATCCATTTCTTGCAATACACGGCACATGGTTTATGTTTTTTTGTTTTTTTTTCCAGAGCTGCCTTTGCCTTCAGATCAATTAACCATCTTTACAGGCAAACATATAGGGCATGCCTCTCCACCTCACTGACAGCTCTGTGTACTCGTCCCATCACAACAGAAATTACTCTAGTAACTGTCTACCATGGCTGAAGGTTTGATGATCTGAAAAATCATTGCTGCTTTTATTAGTGGTGATATGATTAATGCATAGTCAAGTTGCACATGAGGAGCAGCCAGAGCCAGTATTAGGCCTCAGAGTGATCTGTAGGGGGCTATGGAGACTCAGCAGTGTGACTGTATCTCAGCATGGCTCAGAGTCTGTGTGTGTGAGAGAGGAGAATATCATGAAATGGAGGGGGGGGGGTGTAAATCTGAGCAGCACCTGCTCCCTGGACTCTGGCGCGTGGTGTGAGGTCAGCAGCGCCAGATATCCCATCGATCATATTTATTACATTCATCACAGCGCCAGTTTGTTTTGGCAGCTGATCTCACCGGGGAAAGAGAAAGAAAGAATAGACTTTTTATTTGAGAGACGGGAATGCTTTTAGCATGAGCAGTGTCTTTGCATTTTTCTCAGCTCAGGGTCTTTAGAGACAGATCAGTCAGTGATGTTGGCTCTCAGGCCCTATCAAAACCACAACTACTACAGAATGATATTCTAAGTACAGTTATGGAAAGTTTCTGGAAGAAATAACTTTGAGGGGAAAAAAAGTTAATGTTCCATCAATTCTCAGCTCTGTGGCAGCAGGGGTTTGCAGTTGAGGTTTGTCTAGACTTTGAAAGAACAATTTGTGTTTTTACTTCTTTGATTGATTTCTCTTCAATCATATGAAAAAGGTAGAAAACCAACTGAATTTGAATTAAGAATGCTTCTCCAGCCCACAAAACTGCAAACTATATGTTTTTTATTTTTTTCTGGGGACTGGCTGTGTATTTTTTCAATAATGTGCGATACTCTCAAAATAAAAAATGTGTTTTTGATGAAAAGGGAAATGACTAAATGTGGCTCCAGCAATTTGTGAATATTTGATTATCTAAAAGTATGCTCCTCTGCCTGTAGTTTGAGAACTGAACATTTTTACTAGTTTGTCACGTCAAAGAATCATCTGTACAGTTTCACACTGGCCACAATGTCCTGAATGTGTAAGTGGGCCTCTTTAATTGAATCCTAATTAAGCAGTTTCGGCTTTCAGTGCTGTCACATCTGTATCATGACACAACGTTTACTGACTAACTGAAAGAGACCTTTTTCAGAGGCTGATCCTTGATTGCTAAAGCTCACATCACAATGTCCTCACTTGTGTGAGGCTATTTAAAAAATAAAACAATCTAATGTGACTACAAATAATAAAAGGACCTGACCTGGTTTCACTTAAATAATGGTCAGATTGTTGCTCTGATTGAGCTCAGCTCTTGTTCATGATCTTATCTACAATCTCTCTGCTATATGATTGGCTGAGGTCTGTCAATGATAAGAACAAAAGAAAGAATCTCTTGGCTCAGTTACGCTGAGTCCCACTGCCAGTCGTTAAAGCGCTCCTGTCTCTAAACCAATTTAAGCCAATTAAGCATGAAACACAATGCTACTTTTTTCCGCCATTATGCATTTCTATGAGGGAAGGAGTGAGGCGGGTCAACCAAAGAGCTGTATTTGATGAAAAGGAGAGCAATACAAGTATAGTCAAAGATACATAAAGGACCAGTGTGTAGGATTTAGTAGCATCTAGTTGTAACGTTGCAACCAACCGAATATGTGCCCCCACACACACACACCCTTTTTCCAAGCATGTAGGGGAACCTAGGGTGGCTGTGAAACTCAGGAAAAAACTTGAAAGGCCCTCTCTAGTGTTTGGTAGTGTAGTGTTTGGTTTGTCCCTTCTGGGCTACTGCAGAGACAAGATGGTTCAACATGGCAGCCTCCGTGGAAGAAGACCCACTATGCATGTAGATGTAAAGGGCTCATTTTAAGGCAACAAAAACATACTGATTCTTGTTTTCAGGTTATTATGCCCTTATTAAAACATGAATAATATATAATATCTAATAATATAATAATGCAATAATTTTCCATGTCTTCCAAGTCTGTTCCACTAGATGCTACTAAATTCTACACACTGCATAGAAATGCACCTATCAGATACTCTAATGCTGAAGTGCTGCATGGTATTCTTAGTATTGAATACTAGCTTTTGTTGTTACTAACATAATGAACTACACATCTCTCCATAGGGAACATAATCACAAAGGAGGAGATTTTGAACAGAAGCAACTGATAACATTTTTCCAACAACAGAAGTGCAGAAAATTCATGCTAACTTCCCGAACGTTTGTTGCCGTAAATATTCCAACGTCTGACTGTATTTTGATGTTGCTGCCAGGATGTTATGTGATAGCTGGGTTATTTTAATCAGCCTCCACAGGCCATGTCAAGGCTGACACTAAACAGATGCTAATGTGAGGCCCATTAAAAGACACAGGGAAAGAGGGATTCAGTGTGCGCAGGCAAGCGGAAAAGCAACAGCCTGTTTATCGCCTCATCCTGCTTTGTGCTCCAAACCTCGTCGCAGCATCCTGTGATGCTCCCCCTCTTTCTTGCTCCTCAGTGTCTGCCCCCCCCCCCCTTGCCTCACATTTCTAGCAGCAGCGTCATGCATGGGGGCATTCCCTGAACAGAAACAGGTTTGTTTAGTTCGCTGTCATTTTCTTTCACTGGACCCCTGTCTTTTTTTTTATCATGTCTGAAAGCTGAACAGAGAGCCTATAGTGAGAAGAAGAATGTTCTCACTCTTGTGCTTATGTTTTGTTACACTCTGCTTTGCATCACACTTGCTTTGTATTGCCTGTTCCTTTCTCTATTTTCTGGCAAAATCTCAATATAATGGTGACAAATGACATTTTTAGTCTTGTCCAGTTTTTAAAAGACTTTTTGGCTTGTTTCTAAGGTTCATCTTATTGGCTTAACTGGGATGGAGCCCAGAATGATACTTTCTTCTTCTCTCATGTCGAGCGAGAGTATTGTTCACGGAGGACTGGCAGGGTGCAATGGCTTGACAATTGCAGAGGTTTATGTCCAGAAATATGACAAGGCTACACTTTATGCTTCACTTTCAATCTCTGTTGAAATGTGTCATGTTCTAAATATGGTTGATTTTAGCGTGACTGGCCAGCTGTGTTTTGAATTAAGCTCACAGTCTTTTGGCCTTTGGCAAAATATAAGATAAATGTCCACATTTTGCGGGCACTACGCAAAAGTGTCTCGTGACCTTAACTCATTCATAGTCACAGGACACTTGTTTAGCTGGTCTGCAATTAGAAACAATACAGAGCCACTCTCAAGTTAAATATAGCAGATTTCTAATCTTTGCAGGGACTTGTGCAGTTAGTTGAGGCATGGTTTGTGCTTCAGGTGCTTTGCCACTCTCACAGAGAGAGATCAGAGATGATTTGTTACCCCTTTTAGCAGCAACACAGTAATATGATCTAACTCCCACAAGACTTTAGGTCATCTCTCCTCTTCTCCCTCCTCTAACTTCTTGTCGACCCCCCTTTCTGTCATTGTCTGTCCAATGTTAACAATTTGTCATGACTCATGAGGGCCTAACTACACGTATCAATCATGCAACAGTTACTTCTTACAGGAAGTTGTAAACATGAAAGATTTCCTTATGTTGAAAGAGTTGGGATACATTTTGGCTTAGTTGATGAAGTACAATTCCATATGTTTACTATTTTCTGTCTTTGGTCCTCCTCATTGAGGTTGGCAAGAAAAAGACAACAGAGCTTTACAATGATGGAAATTGATGCCTTCAGCCAGCCAGTATTTTATCCATTCTCCTTACTTATTTTACAAGCACATTCAAGTTTGTTTATGGACATAAAACATCCCTGAAAGTCTTGCCCTTCCTTGTTAGAGGACATTGCTCTGCTGACTGTTTCACTCAGTCCGCTCAGATACGACCTCTGATATGTGACAGGCTACTTGTTTAACTGTAAAATGGATCACAGCCCAAAAAACTGAAACAGGACAAAGATACCCTGCATCTGTTTACTGATTGACCTGGACATTTCTAAAAGAGCTCTTTTACTTCATGTTAAGTGTGTTTATCTTTTCAAAACACCTTGGAGACGTGTTGCCAATTGCCAACCCACAAAGACGACAAATTTGATTTGCTGTCTTATAAAAGGAAAAGTAGCACAATGAATAAATAAAAAGATGGCTCTTCAAGGACAGGACTGTGAGGCAGTGCAGTATAACCCTCCTACTAAAGTGTCTCTGAAGGGAGCTCAAACATACTGTATGTGTGACTGCTACATTCAAGGTGACTCCAACTGCAACTCTGACAAGTTTCTGTTTACTTCTATTGAAATTTAAGCTTGTGGAGTGTCAAATCCAAAAAAGCATCACTTTTTATGTGAATAGAAAAGTGTTCTTAATTTTCTGTATACTGAGAAAGAGTGTTGTCTTTGCTTCTCAACAGGGAGTATCTTTTTGAAAGAGAAAGGTTTTGTTTTATGCCATCTTGTTTGGTGCACTGGTGAGATGGGAGTGAAAGCCATTAAATCGTCTTAGTCAGTGGAAAGGGAATGTGGGCTCATTTTCCTTACCCTGCCTGTGTGTCACCCCATCACCTCTATGCTGAGGGGCCTAGGTTTTTGTGAGGAATCCAAAAAATCTGAAAAGGGACTCAGCATGTAGCCTACAGGATCCCCCGTCCTGCTGCATGCATAGAAACATCATAAGAAAAGACGGAACGTCCACAAACTCCTTTTGAATATTAAAAGGAGAATTATCAGAGATGGGAAAAAAAGGCCGGGAAGATGAGAGACAGGCTCTTCATTGAGAGATGGGATGGTGAGATGGAGAGGGGAGTGAACTTCACCATGCACATTGCATATAGAGTTGCCCTCATTAAGATCCCATCGTACTCTGGGGGGAAACATTGTCACTGGATTTAGGAGACCAGCCAAGCCTGCAGGGGTTTATGTATTTGGCAGATCTTAAGCATAGCAGAATGAGGGTCTCTTGTTGGGAAGTGCGGCAATGTTTGCAGGTTGTTGCTGCATTTGAGAATCTTCAAGATTTTTGCATTGGATTCTTTTTGAATTTTTATTATTTGTCACTTTTTAAGGAATACCAATTAGGGGACTAATGAATTATGCAATTTGTCTGACACAATTTGCAGAGGTGGACCAATCTGCAGCCAAGACTTGTGAACTATCAAGAGAAGGTTTTATGATAGCTACTCTAGATCAAGTGCACTGAGACTGCTCTGGCTCTGTGTTGTCCATCAGTATGCAGAGTGTGTCTTTGCTGGTGGTTCTGTTTGCCATGCTGGTGATGCTGGGAGTTCCTAAAGACCATAAGGGTCCACACAGGGCCCATCATCTCGCTGGGTTACACAGGTCTCACTGGTGCAAACGGCTGCCTAATAACTTTGGACTTCACCAAAACCACCAGACTCCGAGGCACTCCCACAACAAACCACACAAATGTAACCAGGTCTCTCACGGTAAGTGCAATAAGTGCAATGTTACATAACTGCCATCCAAAAAACATAATGACTCATCAAATCTTGGACAACATCAAACATTGTTTTGGTTTTATTTAGTGGTTGTTAAAGCATTAAATACTTGGAGTGCTTTGCAGTCAATGACGGTGAAGTCTTTATCCTTTTGTATATCGCATATTCTTGGAAGTTGTTTGGTGCAAAAAAAAATGATTTGGCTGTAGTGTTAAAAGCTCTCAGCTGTCTCTGGTGCTGTCACAGCCCCAACAGTCATTTTTCTTTCTTGCTCTTGTCTGATCAAGGTTACAAGATTTTCAAGGAGAGGGAAGAGAGAGAGGACAGACTGTCTCCATGTTCACAGAGCTCAGTTGATATAAGTTACGCATATGTTGGATTTCCTTATGAGGAAAAATGCAAACCTGAGTACAAAAGGGTTTGATGGAACATTTAATTATGAGATTGTTATGATAGAGGTGGAGCTGTGGCCAAAGAGTCCAATAGTAACCAACAAGCATACTGCTTTTTATGAGGTTACCATTTTCTAATGCCATAACTGTAAAGTAACAATTTACTAATATAAATCTATTTTTCTACATTTTACGCATGTCCTTTCCTGTCTTGGTATTGTTTGCAGTTAATGTTATAGAAAATGACAGATGAGAACCATGTGAGTGACCCTGACAAGTGTCTTTTATGTGTGATACAGTTTTATTTCAGCATTTTATTTGTTGCTGTGTTACATCAAACATTTCAAATACTCACATCCTCTTGTATCAATCAGCCCTCCCAGACACCATCCCATCCTGGTGCGTTTAAGTGAGGACTTTGCTAATAATTGCTTTTATGTTACAGTTCTCTCCTGTTGACAAGAGGGAATTGTACTATTCAATTGGATGTATTCAGCTGTACAGCCACTTTACAGGTCCAGGGCTGTAAAAGCTTTGTGGAAAACAGGGCACATGAGGACTGAGTGGGAATGGAGTGTGTAAAGCTGTAATATAATGCACACATGGATGAATGAGAAATAAAAACATGTTCAGAATTGAATATGTAAGTTAGCATCATTCATCACAAAGCAGATATAAAGCATCTTTTAAACTATTCATATGATCACTGATGTTCATTTTTTATTTTTGATGTGAATAAATCCTTTGTTCTTTGTTTGTAATGGTACATTTGAGGTACTTGCATTCATATTTTTAGAGCATAATGTGCTACGAGAAATGCTGTCACGGTTTTTTCAAGAAGTTATGCTTAAGAGGGATATTTACACTCTGTTTGTTGCACTGTGATGTGGATGCACATTGCCTTGAAACATTATTCTTTGCATCTAATAAGAAGTAATTCAAGAAAACCACTTGCTCAAGTTTTGAAAGGAACAAATTAGGTTTCACTCTGGCTTGCCCTTCACTAAAACGTGTTCTTCTCAAGATATATAGCTTTATGATTATTTCACCTTCATTCAGCACAGATCAAATAAGTTCAGCTGTTAAATTTAATGTATTTATGTTGTGAGACTGAATATGATTTTCTGTTCTGTACTGTTCTGTTGTTTCCCCACCTGCAATATTGAATGAGACAAGGTCGTCATCAAACGTGGGTGTGTGTTCTGAGAAGTATCTATTTGTACCATGAAACACATTGAAACCCTTTGGCTTGATGACTAATGTGTCACAAGGCGCCTATCTGTTTAGCAGACTTGCCATATTTTCCTGGTAAACACAGCCCATCGTTAGATCAGTTCAGGCTACCTTCACTGGAGGGCGCTGTTTGGTAACAAATGGTCAGGGGAGTCGACAGAGAAGCTTTGAGTTGAAAATGTGAAAGTCTTTCTACAGTTCTTTTTTTTTTTTTTAAGTCATTCATGTTTTTGCCCACATTTTAGATTTTTAAAAAAAAGCAAGATAACTTGCATCCTTATAAATTATGCACGTTAGATCTGAATGAGGTACTTTAAAGATGGTTATGCCTCAGAGGGATACATAAATAACAGACTAAAAGCTAAACTGATGAGGCTATTGCAGGAGAGGGTTCACTGAGGCCTGAACTGGAACAAAAGAAGAGATGAGAAACACATTTTCATGTGAGTGAGTTTTATGTTAATTTGGAGGAAAAGGTTTAATTGGGAACACTCATCACTGAAATAAATTGTCAGACCAAATTTTCATTAATAATTAATAGTAACCATGTTAAGAAAAGCACATACACATATACATACAGGTTTAGTTTGTTTGTTTGTTTTTGTTTTGGTTGCTTGTTTTGGATTAGACCTATATTTAAAATATCCCTGTATAGAAATTCAAAAAGAGCTATTTAAAACCATAAAGAATGTACCTTACAGTGGCCACAAATATAGCTAATACAATGCTGCATATAAACTAGAGGTGTAAAGGTTTACCCCTAGAAAACAAAGTTTTGAATTACGTAGGTGGCTCTTAACATGATAACATATTTGACACGTTTTATGCCGTGGAAGTTATAATATAATACGTTGTAGAGGGATAGAAATAGAATTTTATAGCAAAGCTCCTAATACTGAAATATTAATGGACTATTAAACCACAGGAGACAAAACAAAATCTTAAAGTATGTACGACCCATTATATCATAACTATTGGGTTTCAAAAGCATACTGTTAAGTCCCTGTAGGATTATCATTGGGACAGGCTGTAGCTTTTGTTTTTAGTCTGGGACCGCAGAAAGCATAAAAACAACATTCCCGAATAGTATCATAAGGTTTCTCTTATTTTTGGACACAGTTTTAAAATAATAGAGTTTCCTGCGGGTGTGCGCTGCTCAGTGGGATCCAGGCTGGAAGAGGTTAAATTTCTTCTCTGGGAAACATTGTCGGGTCTATGGAGGGGGTAGACAGGCGCATACCAATTGACGAGGCATTCCGCTTTCCTTGAATGAAATGCTGTGAATATGAGTCCGTATTTCCCCCCTCTTGTCTGAGGATTGGGGTCTGCGACTTGTGCGAGGATCAGTCAGAGTTGCAGCAGAGGAGAAACGGGGGGAAAGTGATGAAAAAGTTGCACTGATCTTCTGTCTGGGTCTGTTGGATGAGGGAGGACAGGACTAACTCGCAAAGTTTCCGATCTCAAGTGACAGATTGAAAACTGGACTGAAATAATGTGACTGCAGGGATAGAGCCTTTTAGCGTGGACTTCAGCGACAGCTCGCCTTTTTAAACTCACTTTTGACTCACTTTCAGTTGCAGTGGATTTATTATTTTGTGTCTTTTGCACGGCACAAAGGAACTAAATGAGTTGAATGAGATCGGCTGGCTGGACATTGAGCGCACGGCAGCAACGGGATGAATTCAAAGAAAGGATAAAGCTCTGCTGCTACTTTGCTCAGATATTCTTGCATAGTTTTAACACATGCTATAATTCACTTCTACTGGACTGATAAACTGAGCATGTGTTGAAATCTCGTGCTGTTTGGAACTCTTTTTATATTATTTCCCCCCATATTTTTTAACCCTTATTCTCATCCACAAGAAGCCAGAGCAGGCTCCTGATGAACTGTTGTTGGACTGAAGTAATATTTTGCTTGTTGTGACTAACAAACCAAAACCTGGGTTTTCAGTTTTCAACTCTGGATTCTGAGGTTCTGTTTTGCTGTTTGACATGAAGGAGTGGATGCCTAAACTGTTTTTTGAATAATTTGGATTACACCAGAAATGTTCTATTAAGAGAGACGTTGAATGATGTCTCCAACTTCTATTGGATTTGTATTTCTAGTAGGAATTCTCCATGTGTGCTCAGGTAAGTCAGTGATCCTTATTTGGAATCAATAGAACCACTTTTATATAAATTGGATTTTAAAATGAAAAATTTTAAAAGTCAAAGAAGATTTAAAAACTCATTTCAATTATTAGTGCACATGCCTCATATTACAAATGTTCAGTTAGACTGCATGTACACAAATGGATTAATTGCAAATCCAGCAAATATTGACATAATGGCTAATATTTGAAATACCTGTTTTCCCATTGAGATGTGGTGGGTGCAATATATATGTAGAGACAAACATTTCACACCATAGGGAAACATTGTTTAACATTGGACTTCTATGTAACACAGAGTGATTAAGGCCCTGGTCTGATGTTTTTCAGAGTCTCTTCTCTGGCTCCTCTCTTCAATTTTAATGCTTTGAAATGGCACAATTCTGATACAGGAATAGATCTGACACACAGTGATTTTTTTTCTCTCTTGATGAGAAAGTCAGCTCTCAGGGTAAAGAGGTTGTCTTACTTTCAAAAGCTGAGCACACATAAAGTCACACATAAAGTGCTGAAGCCATGTGGGATTAATGCAGAGAGCTGCTATCATCGGTCATGCAGACAGTAGGAGCCCCTATGGAGACCATGTTTCCATGTATGTCATGATTCTGCCCATGGATGACTATTATTGCTGAGTTCAAAATATGTTATAGTTTTAATGTCTGCAGCATATTAAATTACATTGGTTCTTATCTTTATCTTGCCTTTTTTCATTGACTGTTAGGGTTTTTTTAGCTCAGATTTGTACCACTTACACAGCTAATGTGGGGCTTAGTTTCACGTGTCTTTGTCCTGTGATGCTGCCTGTATTGTTCCTTATTATCTTACACATTACTCCTCCTCACCCATCACATAGATGTCTTTATAGAGCTTCTGGACCATGATACCAGGAGTTTTCCAGGTCAGTTGCTTCTGAGTTGTGAGGAAGAGAATGCCTGCCGTCCCATTATAAGACATTAGGAGAAGTGCATCCTGAATGGGAGCAACTGGGGCATTTTTGACAAAGAAAAGTTGTACAAACAAAGAGCACAGTGACTGGTCAAAAGAAGGTTTATTTATTTACATATTTATTTAGTATAAATAGTAACCTTATCATAGCAGACAAACAGTGGTGACATCCAGGGTCTTTATTACTGTTTTACCTATATAATTATTACTGTTTACCTATAATTCCCTAAGTAAGAGTCATGGTCATTTTTCTCAAGTTTAAACCAGAACACTATTATGGCTTACCTGTCCAAATTCATAGTCTGTTTTCAGATGTTCCTTGAAGTAAAGTCTTCCAGCATTAGCATGGATTTCATTTCAGTCATGCACAATTGCAAACTCCTTATCTTTGATTGATTGAGGTACTGGTAGTTGTTCTCAGTTCCTTCGATAGAACATCATAAAAAATCCCACTAAAATATCAGTTAGACTCTCTAAAATTGAAATCTCTCTGATTTGAGTCAGTGTCTATCTGCAGCATTTTATCATCCATATTCAAATGTCATTCCTGTTTCCTGATTTTTTTACTGAATTGGGTCTTTGTTTTGTGTTGAGCGCCAGTGATTTGGTGACGGCAGAGCCTGTGACACCACAGTCGTTTAGGGAAGCAGTGTATTGCCACCTAAACGGGAAGTAGGGTCAGAGGTGAGTGTTGAGAACTAGGTGGTGGCTCCATCTGCTCCACCCTTGGCCGGATCCTGAGCCAGGGTGAGTCAGTAATGGTCCTGTCCTGTGAGAAAGACCGTCAGACACCAGGGTGTCCAATTGCGCCTAGCTGTGGGGATGTTTTCTGGGTAGAGGCGTATGGATGTGCGTATGGAAGGGCCTGCTAATAGAGATGGACTGAACAGCAGATACTCAAAGGATTGGCCCTGGATTAGACACTGGTGTCAGGAAAATTGGATTACATGCCACTTGGCAGAAAAAAAGATTTCATATTTGCTGCTAATTGGAGGGTTAACAACTTCATTCTTGTGTAGGGGAGGTATCAAATATCTTAAGTAAACTTATAATAATGTTTAGTAATATCTCTGTGGATCATATCAAGATTATTTTCACATGGCTGACCTGGTTGTAAGAAAGTATTTTTATGCCACTTGTATGTGTGAGATAGAGGGAGAGATATGACCTTTGCCCTTGTCAAACTTGTGGTGGCTTGCTTATTGCCGCCTTGTTCTGTCTAAAGGTTGTAAATTGATGCCTTCATCTATCGTTTTTTGCCCTGTTATCAGGTGATCTGTTCTCCTGCTGTACACTAAATGGTTGTTATCTCTCCACCAAGTGCTTGTCAGACCTTACACTCACTTCACAGGTACAATTCAGATGAGGGCAAGAGGTGGCTATACTTCTCACCCTCAATATATATACTTTATGAGGAGATAAGGGTTGTGAAAGTGATCATCATCATCATCTATCTAAAAATAAATATCCATGTTGCTGTAAAATCTTAGGGTGATTATATCCAAGCATATAAGTGTGTTTGTGTGAGTATGTTAAGTGTCACTAGTGCTGATACAAATATGGGCAGTGGAAGTGGTGCCCTGGTAATCAGCCCTTGGCCCCAGCAACACCTAGCCGTCGAGGTCTTGACAAATTGACTTGTAAGTGCTGATAAATTGCACAGCCCCTCCACCTCCTTCATCATGACAATATGACAGGACACAGCAGGCTCCACAGCCAATTAATGACCAGAGACCACAGGTGAGACCCATCTCTGTCTCCTGTCTTCTAACTATTACCTTTCACAAGGCCTGAAAACATGCTCATTAAAGCCAGCCTCTTCCCTCACCATCTCTCACAGCTATACCATTTTTTTTCTCAGTACTGCAAAATGGTGTGCTGTGATTACAAAGCCCCAAAATCACGCTGTTTTTCAAGGTTTGACTTCCTGAGCTGATATTGTGGGCACACAGTAGGTTTCTCAATGGGAGAAAGTCTGCTATGTCGCCTATTTCCGTAAGTGGACAAGTGTCGCACCTCTGTGAGGTGACTGTCCATAAAGCTATATCTCTATAACTTCCACTAATACACATTAATCTGATCCTAATCCAAATCAAGCAGGGGTTTACACCCTAAAATCCAGGATTAGGCAGACTTTGGCTTAGTGAAACCACATGGAGGAATGTGGCAGGTCAGTCCGTGTCCTTTTTCCGTTCACGAGAACTGTGGGTAAGTCATTAATGACTAGATAAACATTTCAAAGCAGTTTGTTTGAGGGCAGATAAATTAGCTGGCGACTTTTAATGATCTGCTTTCACCCAACTGCTCTTCCTTTAATGACCCAAAAGAGCTGCTTAATTGGATTAATTAACCAATCCATCTGACGTCAATAGTTTGTAATTTGCCATGGCTGCCGCTTGACTGATACACATATCTGCAAGTACAATCAGAGGATTTAGATCATTTTATAAAACTGAGGATACACCCCCGTGCCCTTTGTGTCAACCTCTTGGTATATCAAATTCCTTGGGAATTAACTGGTATGCCTCACCAGTCCTCAGTTTTGACGGTGAGAATTTAGAAGAGTATTGCTCATTGCTTGCTGATAACGGTGTTATGACTTACTTAGCAAGTATCACGTTGTCAGTCAAGTTGTCTGTCAGTCTAAGCTACAGAAACATATAGCCAGACAGAGTTAAGCTGTCTACACTAAGAATACTCTGGATCATAACTTCATATAAGCTTTTTAGCCTGGAGCTGGTTGATACTAGAAGGCAGCAGGCGTGTCAGACTCATGGGTCAGTCAGTATAGTTAATGTATCTTGTTCTGATGGTTGATGTAGAGGACAAACATTCCCTATTGCCTTTTGGTGTGGAAGTGATAAATGGCGTGTCCTTATAGGATGAAAGTTGTTGTCTGATTTCTGTCTCGGTTCACAAATAGCACACTTGAAATTCCCATGGCTTTGCTCCCTGTAATAAAAAATGCAAAAAGCTTATATTCCTGACACAGTAATGCATGGGCAAATTACATAATGCTAATCCACATTTGATTCTACATTGCATATGCATGTTTACTTGAGCTAGCTTCATCATGGATTAGTTCCCCCATGACTCCACTAATAAAAATGTGAGCGAGGAGGAAAGCTAGAGAGGAGGTGGGGAGTGTGTTTGTGTATGTGTAGGGTGGCGAAAGGGGGCTTACGGAATCTCTTCATCCTCTTACCCATCCCCCCATGTTTTGTTTTGGCCCAATTTTTTAAGACTTGCCTTTTTTGTGACTGGTCAGCACAGATCCTTTCTTAAATAAAGCAGGCCGACACACAGAAAAAGCCTGTGGGGACAGGGAGGCCGCATTGTGTTGCCTTAACAGGGCGATTGTAAGGCATGGAGGAGGGGAAGGGAATGGTTCACCAGGGACTGAGGGTGCGAGAGGAGTGTGTGTGCGTGTGTGTGTGTGTGTGGGGGGGGAAGTGGTGTGGCTACACAAAGGCTACCCCAGGGTGTGGAAGGGGGCTGGGGGGGGGGGAGAGAACGGAGGACGAAAGGGAGGACGGAGCAGTCATACATACCATGATACACCAGCTCTGGGAATACTTTTGATCTGGCTCTCAATGCTAACATTGCATATTCCTACTGGTCCCCCATGGCAGGGAATGTGCTGATTAGGGGGATAGTAGTGGAAAATTGTGAGGCAAGGGCGCTGGTGTTGTTTTTTCTTTTAAAGGTGGACATCTGGGGAGAGGTGAGGTTAATTTTTAGAAGTGCTGAGTAAATAGAAGATGCTGGTACAAAGCTTCAGTGTGGAGCTGCGGGTTTGGTTTGGTGTTTTACAGCCAACAGCCCTCATGTATCTAAATTCTGCATGCCCAGGAACTCCCAGAAGGATTGCCCTGGGCCTGGCGTTTGCTGTGGTGGAAAAGCTATGCTACTGTGGGGTGCTCTGCCTTGTGCATTTTAAAAAAGCTCAGACCTCCCTCCCTTTCATTTTCCCCATTGGGGAGATTGAGAGATGGCATTGAGGACAGCCTTTCCCCAGTATCCTTCTTTTCTCTTTCACTCCCCGAGCTCAGGCCTCCTCCCAGCCTCCTCAGTGGCCATTCTATTACCCTCTCATTGCAAGGCCTGGATACACTTTTGAAATGCTAAACCTCTCTTTGGTTATAACTGACAGGAGAAAATACCATTAAAGAAGCTGAGAGGAATAGATTAAATTAGCAGTTAAAAGAGAGACTGCTAATTAGTTGATTAATGTCTTTGGTTCCTCCCCCTCTATAGCTGTGGTCGTGGTTAACATTCCCTCTGCTCTCCTTCTTTGGTTTTGAAATTGTAAACACTATTTCCTGTTTATTTTCATTTTTTAAACATTTTTCAACACATTGCAATCGATGCATCAGGAGACATGTTCAAACGCCACTATAATCCACAGCTGCATCAGCAACTTTATGTTCGAGTTCCTGGGGGGCTAATTCTGTGACACAAAAGACAGTGATAAAAGGAGGAGGGGTGTGCTCTATTTAAGAGGAAGCGCTGGAAAACATAATTAATGATAAGGTGACCTTGAAATTCACGATTATAGCACTGCTTTTGGAGCCGCTCCCACCATTCAGCTGTAACCATGGTGAGGAGGCTTCAAATAACTGGGTGTATTTTCAACATGTAAATACACAGTCACTCTGAGTTGGGAGATTAACTCTAATCCAGATCTATTATGAGGCTTACCTACTTTCTGCAAATTTGTGACATTTTTTCCTTAAATCTAATGTCACCATTGAAAAGAACACAATAATCCAAAACACTTTTTAAATTTTCTTTGCTGTAGATAATGTGTGTGTTGCACTATGTTTGTAAAAGGTGCAGGCAGCATAACCTTTTGAACAGCAGTGATACTTTTTACTTATAATTAAAGCCACTGGATTTTTCACCTGTTCAGGAAGCTTTTAAAGCATACTTTTTCATTTTAAAGACTTGCAGAGCCTTTTATCAGTCCCCCAGTCACCATTTGAGTTTCCTTCAACTATACAATTCTCCCTTTTCTGCAATCACTCGCTCTCGCTCCCTCCCATGTCCCCTCTCTTTGCTTGTACAATGAAAGCTCTAATTGAATAACAATTGCAGCTGCTGGAGGAGAGACAGGTTTTTCAGGCTTTATGCACAAGATTGCTTTTGCATATGACTGCATGTCTGTCACCGCGTCTTAATCGGAAGCTTCATAGCTCAAACCTTTAAAAGTGCGGTTTAGAGCCTCACCTCCATTTCCCCACGCACACACACTTGGCTACAGTAATCTCACCTTTTTGCTCAGAAGACATTTTTGCAAAATGCCTCAGGGTACACCATGATGAATGCTGTCCTACTTGACTGCTGTGATTCTTTCTGACATTCAGTCGCGACAGCCAGTATTTACTCCAACTCATTATGTCCTCTAATCAGAGCACACTATTCACTTCTGTCTCTACCTCTGCTCAATGCTTTGATATTGATGGGCATCCTTTTCACATCTTAAAGTGTATTTGGCTTCCTCTTTCTCCGCTTTCCCTTGGATAGCCAAAGCCAAAATTATTCAAAGCATTTTCCTTACCCTTTGATTTTGATTGAGCTGGGCTTTTGCTTCTGTCTGCATTCGCTTCTTAATTTTGCGTAGTAGAAAGTCAGGGATTTTTTTTTCTTTTTAGAGACAGGCTTTATATTTGCACTCATGTTCTGTTTGTCTTTTTTAGTAGACTACACCATCTTAATTGATACTAATAATTCATAACTGATAAATTGCAAACTATATATGGTATGTATTTTCTGAAAAAACTAACTTTTTATTGGCTCCCTCAGTATTGATCACTTTTTAAAAGAGAATTGGGAAAGTCAATGACATTCAGTGTCAAAGAGTGTGGAAAGAATAAGAGATGTCCTTAGGGTAGTTATTTCCATGTATAAAACATTTTGAAAGGCTGTTTGTGATAGGGATATTTCCTCTCGCATTTGGCATCATAGCTGCCTTGAGCAGATCTGCCACCCCCCGCCCCCATCTCAAACTCTAGAGGAAAACAGGTCTTCTAAGAAATTTTATTCAGACATTTGACAGTGTTTCAGTTGTCAAATGTAGAGAACTGACAGATGGGAATTAAAGAACTGGGATAGTTTAATGATCAAGTCATTTTCAGTCATAGCATGAAAGGAAAACAGTATTTTGTTATATACACTGTGTACCTGGACAGTTGGTATGTGTTTTGAGGAGAGGACGTGGTAAGTGGGTGCTGGAAAGCAGACAGGCCAGTGAGCAGTTGTCTGCAAAGGGAAATTTAATTTTAATGCCAGACTGGGCACAGTCTCCCCTCTGTGGACGTCTAGAAAAAGGCTTCTTGGCAGACGTGGCCCCTTCATTAATTTTGACCAAATATTTACTGTGCATCACATGGCATGCCTTACATCCCACTTTCATTTTTTCCAAGCCAGGTTTTGAACAGTTTGGGGCGATTTGTGTTCCATTTGGCTGGACTTGGGCCATGCCCCACTCAGCAGGCCCATGCTGGTCTCTCTGGGATCTTGCCACATGAGGAACTGGCTCCACTGAGTCTTAACTTACGCTATGCCTCTGGGAGCCACGTTTCACTTTAATAATACCTCGTATCCACAGCTGTAGTGTATGAACCACTGTCACATAATGCATGCACATACACAAGCCTGCACACATTGACACTCCAATGTTATGTGCTCCATGCTAACCCTTTTAACCTAAAGGGCACCTGAAGGAAATGTGCCAAGTTTCTGCACTCAGACATTACTGTTGTACCCTCGAATGAATGCTGTAACTGAAATTCCCTTTCAACACCCAGCTGTCTGAGATTTGCTTTAGAATGTGTTTTGCCGAACATTTAGAATAGCCCACATTAGCAGTTAAGGTCATCGGCTCTGCTCTCAGGGACTGTAATATAACACTGGTCCAACAGTGAGCCTGTATCAGCCGCTGCCATCAACTAAATAACATTTAAAAAGCATTAGGCGCTTTTTGGCCGTGCCTGCCCCGATTCACTTTGGCGTCTCTTCAGAGCTGCTCTTTTTCTTGGCACTGAGCCCAAATGCCATACTCCCTGTGGCTGGTCTGTGCCAGCTGAGTGTGCTGGTCCTCCTTGCTCCTCACGGCCCCTGAGCCCCTCCTCTGCTTCCCCTCAACTCCTGTAACCTATCACAGTCCCCTCATGGTCAGTCACAGGAACAGAAATACTGCAGTCCAGAGAGTGACCTTGGGAAGAGCAGATCACTGCACCACATTGTTAGAGACCAAAAAGCAGATTTAAAATTAAATTAGGTTTTATTTGTATTAACCCTATTGTGTTATCATCATTGCTCTGCAATCGTTGCATAATCCAATGTAAAATTAATCTGTCTACTAATATTCAAAGTATATTTATAATGCCTGCTTTTATATATGTTTTGCAAAATTCTATACAAATTGTCTTGCTGAAATACAATTTTATTAATCTCTTGAGGATTTGAAGTCTAGCATCTCATAGAAGAAGTCAGCAGTGAGAGTGTAGCTGTCCCCTGTTGGGAAATAAATGTACCAGCATATTCAATTACCCCTGCTTCTCCTATCCTGCTGTTGCAGACTGCTTTGATGTATCACTGAGATCGCACTGGTCAAACCTCATTAAAACCTGGCAATGTTGGAAAACAAAAACAAGAAGTAATTGCCCACTCGCGCTCCCTTGTGCTTCTTTTACCGTAATCTCCTCCACGCTCCGAACCTATGGACCGCATACAGAAGCTTCCTAACAGAAGGTCTAATCCTGGCATCTGGGCTCCATATTAATTACAGCTCTTTTCCTGGAGTCTCTGCTCTGCTGAAGGAATGACATCCTTGACACCAGTGTTGGAGTTTCTTTCATGAGTAGTTTGGGCTCCATTTTCTTTATAGGTCATTTTTGTGAATATGAAGGGTCAACAATGAGTCTGTGAGTCTGCTCATACTCATACACAGGCATACACATTGTGAGTAGACCGATAGATATTCAACAGACTGACATGCGTGCATATGGACAGACTGATTCTTTGCTTCCATCCGCCCTGCTCTGTTCAGCCTATCTGCCGGGTCTCCAGAGCCAGTTTGACAGGCAGCTTCCTAACAAGCATTCCAATCTTTTCCACTACAGATATCCTCCTTGTCTCAGTAAATGGATATAATAAAGCATAGGAACTGCATTTATCCTGCAGGAATGAATTCTGCCCTCACAGCCCTCTGCAGAGTGTGACAGCTTTTATTTGTGTCTAATGACACTCACTGGAGCAGCTTGGCATCAGGAGGAGCCACAACTCATCCACAATTGTGTCCCCTGGGTTTCTCTTGAAAATTCATTATTGTATAGTATATTTTACTTCTGTCATGCCTTTTCAGAGTTCCTCCCCATTGTATTGCTGCTGAAAGTCTATGTAAAATTACTGAAATTTTAAGGAGATATCATAAATATAAATGAATAAACAATTATTCTATATGGAGTTCATGTTCATAGCTTTTATCCAGGAGTTTACAGTAGGAGAAAATTCATTAAAGACAGACAAAACAAAGATAATCCTTGTTGTCTTTAGTTGACCTACGAGGTGTTTCATGAGCATCAATACTCCTCTGTCATACATGTGATCATGCCTGGTGTCTTCCGAATGTATCGGGCACATTTGGGAAAAATCTGAAGCCTAAGTAGAAATACTGCTCCTATTGTCTTGGCTTCAGATAGGGGCCTCAGAGCAGGATGGGCCCCAGCCTCCCATAGGAACACTCTGCTGCGCTGTCTCACTCCTGGCCTGGCCTGCATTACCATGGGAAAACCAGGGATGTGTTTCCCAGCTGACACAACCAGGACCTGGGGCTGGTGCTCCAGGCCTTGAGACCTCTGTTTGTTACTTTCCTGATGAGCAATTATGATAATGCCTGAGCCACAGAGCTAATGTTGGTAACCCACAGCCCTGAGCAAAAAAAGGGGTGCTGCTTGTTTATGTATCATCAGCAGATTTGTCACCTCTTTATTGTATGTGACAAATGAGCAACTGGATGTTCAAAGGTGACGACAGTGATACTAATTTGATGATGACAAATGTTAATAGTTCATTATGCCCCATTTACTGTTCACTGTTGGAAAATTGGAGCTTTGGAGGGTTTTGTTTATTAAGGAAATATTTTTAATCAGACCTTGCTTTTATTTGAAATGAAAAGAATGAGTGATTGAGTAAATGGCGATGGTGGCCTTGCAGATATCCTCTAAACTAGACTTTGCTTTTAATTTTGTTCATTTCTTTCTTAACCTTGTTGAATGTCTTGGCCTCAGTAATAACAAAGGAGCTTTGTGTCATGTTTGCATTACAGTCTACGGGAGCGAATATTAACTGAAATATCAGTGGGAGCATTGTAATCATCAGTGTATAGACTTAAGGTAAATTCTTTAACAGCAAATACAGATAAATGATCAAATGAACCACAGTTTTGTAGCTGTCCAGTCGTCATTGTAGGGTTTGGTTGCAGTGTTGTGCATAAACTCTTAATATGTTCAGACTTTGATTGAAAAAGCGCACATTTGGATGGTGCTTCTATTTTTTGGGAAACTGATATTGGTTCTCAAGTGCTGCTGTAGTATCAGTGAGGTAACAGTACCCCGGTCTATTTGGTAAACGGAGACAAAGAGATGAGGAAAGAAAGAGGCCATAAAGATATCCATCATCCCCCTCCCTCACCCCACCTCTGGGTCCCCATACACACTCTCACACAGGGCTTTAATCCTGCCTCTTAGGAGTGTAAGTGATAGCCTTGTGTAACATTAAAAACAGGTCTGATCTGATGCAACTGGCAAAGTCATTCATGCAGCGCATTCCAGGGTGGGATCTCAATGTTGAAATGGTAAAAGATTCAGTTTCACTTTCCTGCTAATGTCATCTGATCAGCAAGAGTATGGTACCTTGCCTTTTCTCTGTTTCCGTCTCTCCCCCTGTTTCTCCTTCTTATCTCTGCCCTCTCTCACCGTTATCTTCTCTAATTCAACAGAAAAGGGTGCCTTTTCTTTTGCTCTCATTCATTTATTGGCTGGCTCTGTCCAGAGAAGGCGTGGCCCAGTCCCCGTCTGGCTACCCCAAGGGACACACCCTCTGCTCTTATCTCTGCCATAAATCCCTCTTAAGTCCCCTAATCACAGATTAATGGGGCTGTAGATAGGGAGTGGCCTACTGTGCTTGGCCTTCCTTATCACGGATCCATATTCCATATCTTTGCCATTGCTCAGTTGGGCGTCTGATGTGGGGTATGTTGATCTGGCTTGGGCTCCTGCAATACCTCTCAATTTTAGCATCTGTCTTTTATGAGATTCTGCAACCTTGTCCATTTTTGTGGGGGAAATTAAACTTTATTACAATATTGCTCATATAATCAAATGCAATCCTAGGCAGGGATCCTTTGTTATATGCTGAGAATGGAACTGATTGACCCAGAATTGTAAAGTTGTTTAATTATAAAATGAAGTAGACACATTATTTTGTCTCCCTACCTCAGAGGACCATAGTGACAACTGATCTAAATTGCCTCACTGTCCTTCTCTCCTGTGAGATCTCTGAGGTAAAGGGCAGGTGCCTGGCTGCCTTCCTCCTCCATACACTTTGCCAAGATAGGAGCTATGAAAAGGAGTTGTTAGAGACAGAGGCAAATTTGCTTTTCAAGTTAGGGTAGTCACTGGACCTGAACTTATTACTGCAGCTCAGTGATTGTTTTTTACAGAGTTTTTTTTCCCTGCTTCACTCCATCTTTATGTCTTTCTAGTATTAATTCAGTGGAGAGTGATTAAAAATGAAATGCTGAATGCATGATGTTGCCTAGGGGGGTACAAGAGCTTTTAATTGCAAAGGGCAAACGTGCTGTGTTTAAGGAATGACCCTGGTTCTGACAGAGTTGACCCTGTCTGGCTTTTTCTTGTCTTAAGGCTGCTCAGAATCTGCAGTTCCAGGGTCATCTTCAATGGTTTCCTTCATCTAGAGAGTAGTTAGATTGATTATTGCCTCAAAGACATATAGCTTTTGTAGAAACACAAGCAATAATTCATTGCATTTTCTTGTAGTTGACATCCATTTACACTAACAGTAAATTCTCTCAACTCAGTTCTACTTTTACTATGTGGAAATAAAACTGTTTTATGCACGTATACACAATTAATAGTGCAACTCTTGTCATAGCACTAGTCTGTAGTTTCCTCCAGTGAAGTCAGTCATAGTGTGACTGCTCTCGCTGTGGTGCATGTTATGATATGATGATATTTGCATGATGAGTAGCAGTCTGACTTGTATGCATATCATTTTTTTTTATCAGATTGGGGAAGCAGGCTTAACTTGTGAAATATAGATTCACTGTACATCTACTCATGTTGCATAGTGAAAATCAAGTGTAGCCCCAAGACACAGATGAATGATCGATATGAAGCTGGCAGCCATAATGTTAATATACAATGTATGCGAAGCGATCTAATGACCTTGGCTTCCTTAGAACCATAACATATTCCATGTCCTGTCTATCAATGACTGGGGGAAAAAGAGCCTGGATTTTAGAGTGGGCAAATACCGTGGGTGTCTTCATGAATCCTGGGATACATATTGAGAGTATGATGTGTGAGTATATGGGTCAATGTCTGGATCTGGACCCTTGTGGTAATTGTATGGATGGGTCTGTTCAATCAAGTGTATGTGGACTCTTATGCTTTGTTGTTCATTACTGAGATTGCTTTTAGCAGTGAGAGAAAAGTCACAGAGAATTGTAGGTTTTTTTAATTACCTCCACAGCGAGCAAAGACTCCCTCAAGCTTAGTTTAACTTTGTGTGTGTGTGTGTGTGTGTGTGTGTGTGTGTGTGTGTGTGTGTGAGAGAGAGAGAGAGAGAGAGAGAGAGAGAGAGAGAGAGAGAGAGAGAGAGAGAGAGTAAATGAGAAAAAAAGAGCAAGTGAGAGAGTTGAGGGAGAAGGAGATCTTGCCTCAGGCACCAATCGATCAGATCCTTGCAGTAGAAGTCCCAGCTTCCCTTTGGTGAGGCTGTGTATTGCATTAGCTCATCTCACATTCTCTGTCTGGAAGCAAAGAAGGGGGGACGAGGGGGATAGAAAATAGGAGAGAGGGCGGTTGAAAGTAGTAGAGGAGAAGGAAGGGCAGCGCTTTGAAATAAAGGGTGGGTTAGACAACTCAAAGCGAAGTGAGAAAAAGAGACGCTGAACAGCTTGGATCAGTGGTGAAGTGTGCACTTCTCTCATGCTCCTCTCTTGTTTTAGTCTTAAATTCGGTCTTCTTTGTATGCTGAAGGTAAGCAAAGATGTTAGCTTGTTGGCCATATTCAGCAAGTATGCACCTGTAGAGGGGGACATGGGATTGTTTGTGCCATGACAGAATAAGTCCTTACACTGCATGTGTCTTTTTTCTCTGGTATTATGCTCCTCTGTAATGGAGCTGAAGTAACTGGGGTCACTCAAAGTGTCTGTGGGGATCAGCATGGCAAAGAAATGCACACACATGCACATAATGAATTCAATCATGGACAAGGAAGGCATAATAGCATTGTGTAACTGATACATGCTCGCACCCACTGCTCAAAACATGCACACCCTATCAGAAGTCACACACAAAACATGTATTTGAGCTCTCAATGAAGTGCTGAATATGTATCAAATTAATCTCACCAGCTTCACTGTAGCAGGATATTGTAATTTACTGTATATTGTATTCTGAGTCTGCTTCTTAATCATGCAGATCCGGTGTAATCATCTACAGTAAACAGCCACTGATCAAACACAGCACTGCCTGCTGCACTTCTCTCCTCACAGTAGGCCACATCTAAATAGTTAATGGTTCCCCCATAAAACTCCAAACTTCAGACCATTTCAAATTAGAGAGGAGCTATCTTAAATCAGGAAGAGAACCAGCAGAGCAGATAGCAGCAGAGCTCTTCAAAGTCCTCTTTAATAAAACATATTAGCCTGTCTTGTCTGGTGAAGGGCGGTGGTAGTGGTGCAGTTGCTGTGGTAGTAATGGGTTTGTGTGTGGCAGCATAGCAAGGAGTGTTAGCTCAGCTCTTCGCCACAGTATGCTGCCCGAGCAAAGGGCTCGGCCTCGTTAGCATATGGACTGTAGGTTCAAAAGCCTGCAATGGAAGCAGGTTACAGATGGGGGTTAATTAGCCTAGTAGTGGTTTGGAGTCAGGCAGCTCCAATAGCCAGGAAGCATAGACATGTATTTTTTATAATCTTTATTCAGTGTCAGATAGACTAATTCATTCTTGCTAAAGGCTTATGCCACTCTCTCGAATTCTCCATCTGTTTCTGTCTCTCCGAACTGCTTTAATCTCCACAGATATGTATTTCAAATCCACATAGTATCTACAGGATGGTATACAGATTCAAAACAGTTTCAGACCTACAAGAATTTCTGTGCAAAACTTTGCAAAGGTGGTCATTTTATTATTTTTAATATGCTGCCTGGAATTAAATATTTGCACATTGTCCCTTAATAAGGATAGCTTGTTGGCTATAGTGGTAATTTTTTCTAGTATTGCTTGAGCTGCTGCCATGCACTACTTCTAAAATTTGTTACCAAGAGACCTAGAAAACATATAGCTCAATGAGGGAGCCTACACCAAGTCTCAACAGAAAACACAGTGTTTGCGAACCAAGGTGTAGAAGATGCAAACCCAGTGATAACTCAACATAATCTCTGAGGAAAAAACTTCACATCTGACAGGTTATTATATTTCTGATTATCACCAGTAGTCAACTATTTAAAAAAAGTCTGCATAGCCATAGCCCGTCATAAATGATAGTTTTGGAATAACTTAAAAAGATTCATAATCATGATGTCCTTCACTGGAGTACTGGATTAATTATATTTCATATGACCAAACTACACATTTGCGTTGAAGTGATTAATCTTTCCACCAAGCTGTCACTAATTATGCTGACTTTACTTAAAATATTTGGCGACCACTAGAAGATGCCTTCTCAGCAGCAGATTTCTAGGGTAATGGGGGATGGGTGGAGGGCACTGAAATCAGGCAGTGTGGCAAGTTCACGGGATGCTGGGTAAATTAATTGCATGCCTGTGCCTCCAATTAGACCTGATTCTCTTTAACCGGTGCTGAATGGGCTCCAAAGGCCTATGCTGAGAGATATGGCATGCAGGGAAGATCTCTCTCTCTCTCTCTTTCCCTCTCTCGTCTGTTATTGTGTGTAGGCACCGGGGGGGGGGGGGGGGGGGGGGAGAGAGACTCCGTTTTGACTCCGTTGTCTGTTTAGCAGTGGCTGAGATCCTTCCTAAAGGCCAGTCTACCTTAAGTGAGCCTGGTCAGGTTAGGCTAACCCATTGTTGCTAACCTCAGGGCTAACCCCCTTCACTTCTCCAGCAGTTGAGTTCTCAGCTGCAGCATTTTATTAACTGACACAATGTAGCCTATACTAACCATTTACTGTCAGATTGACAACTTACTGCTAACCTTTTCCTCTGCTCCGCTTTCACACTCGCTCAACCACACACAAGCTGCGCACACACTACGCACTGCACTATTCCTTAAAGCAGCTACGCTACTCTTATAACTGTACCTTTCACATAGATGTCCTTCAAAGAATGAGGAAAGGGAGAATTCTGGGATTTGATGCACTGGTCGGTGACTCAAATAAATTCTGTGTTAAGATAGAATATTATCATGCTCACACAGTGTGCAAGTGAAAATCACTAGTAGCACCTTGATATTAATAATCGTGTGAAATTTTAGCAGTGGCACTCACACTGAGACACACAATACATTCACAACCACCAAGTCCCACCCTTCAGGAATTAACAACAGGAAGCTCATTTGCATGTAAAACAGGTTTGATTGCCACAGCTGACTGGTTGGCCAGCAATAGTAATGACCTGAAATAGCACTGGGGTGTTAACCCCTTTGGCACTGCTGTTGGCACTGCTATTTGCTGCTGTCTTTCTTCAATAGTGTACCCTCTGCACATGATCCTTCTTTGTCGCTAAGCTATGCAGTACATCCATATCTTATCTTTCATCTCTTAATTTCCTTTTAGCTTTAAGGTGTGTCATATTCTTGTTTACTGTTGCCTCCTTTTTCTTCTGTCTTGCTCTTTGATCTGAGAAATGACAGAGTCACGTAGCTGGAGCTAAGCTTTACCAAAGGAGCTGTTACAGTAATTAAAGATTGACTTCACTCAAAGATTGGTAGTTTATTTGGCCGTCACTGCTTGCACCAGCAGCACCTTATATTGTAGCTTTAAGAATACATTTCTCAACTTTAAAGTGTATTTTCAGTTTGTAAATGTGTCATAGATGTATCATAGGCTGTGGAGGAGTGGAGATGCATACTTGTAGAGCATTAATATTCATAAGTCTGTAAGTCGAGTATTGTGTCCCTGAAGCTGATCAGAAAGCATAAAGAGGCACTGAATTTACAGGCTGACATAAAAGTCAATGATTACAGCATGAACATAAATGTAGGTGGAACTTTGAAGAGTTGACTGAGGTCACCATGACAGTATCTGCAACACACCATTGGTCCTGTATGATAAAGTGCATCCCGCTAGGTATTTTACAGATGCTTACATATAAGTTGCTTGTTACATAAAGTATATGCAGAGTAGGATGTAGTTGTTCAGTAAATAAGGACTCAAAATGCATTTACAATAAACAATATAAATCCTTTTAAGTATTAACTTTCATTTTTGTCATGCTCCTTTGTAGGATCCCGTCTGCGCCAAGAGGACACCCCACCCCGGATTGTGGAGCATCCATCTGACCTGATTGTTTCCAAAGGGGAGCCCGCCACTCTCAACTGTAAGGCAGAAGGGCGGCCAACCCCGACAGTGGAGTGGTACAAGGATGGAGAGCGAGTGGAAACAGACAGGGACAATCCTCGTTCACAGCGCATGCTGCTGCCGAGTGGCTCCCTCTTCTTCCTACGCATCGTCCACGGACGACGGAGCAAACCGGACGAAGGCTCCTACGTTTGTGTTGCCCGTAACTACCTGGGAGAGGCAGTGAGCCACAACGCCTCGCTGGAAGTAGCTCGTAAGTGCAACATGTCTTCTTATTTCTTCTTTGGCCTCTAGTGTGGGTGTGAATGGAAGAGTTTGGGTTTAGATGTAGCTGAATAGCAGGCTCCAGTTTCCTCCAGTGTTTCTGTCCTCAATGTGCTCATTGGGTTGGATAATCTCTCAGGAGATGGGCAGGATGTGTTTGGCCCAGCGGTCTTGGTAGGCCTGCGGAGCCTTGGGGGAGAAGTGGCCTGATCATTCCAGGGTGAGTGCTCCTCTAAAGGACTCTTGGTAGGTGGTCAGGAGCTACAATGGGAACAAAGCCTTTTCTGTTTTGGCCCTGCTTCTGTTTTTGTCAGAGAGATAGATATGAGGTTTTATATCAAGAGGAATGCAATCATTGCATATGTTTAGACATCTTTTAATGAAGAGCTTTCCCACTCATTTCAATGAAGTATCAGAGATGCCTTATATTGTCTGCTACACTCACGCTAAGATAGACTCGCTTTGATGTAAAGTGGATTTGAGCATCCCTCGGGTCAACAAGCAAGCTAGAAGACATATTAGCCACGAGAATATATGTCAGTCAGCAGGTATACAATGTAGGAAGAAAAAATAATCTTTGGATACTATTTAGTCTTTTCGTGAGTGGTGACCTATGTTGACAAATTTGTTCCCATGATTCTTTCAAGGCTGCTTTCATTTGGTGAGGTCAGCTCTTTAGATATATTATCTCTTTGCTCTCTTGACTGGCTAAGAGTGAAGGCTGAGGAGGAGAGCTCAGATATCCACCGCTCTTCTAGCATGCCCAGAGGCTGTCACCAAGCCGCTCACTGTAATCTAATCAAGATGGGGAAAGAAAGGATGGTGTGTATGTGTATGTGTATGTGTGTGTGAAGGGGGGGGGGGGGGGGGGTAATGCTGTTTTAGATATTTGCAGTCCTCAGTATCATCTGAGTTAAATACCTTTATAGGCTTCCTGATCATAGAGTGAGTTTTAGTTGTGTATTTCATGAGCTCTGCTTTTTGCATTCATAGTAGTGTGATTAGAGAGAAGATGAGCTCCAGAAATGCAGTGTGCAGTCATAGTCAAATGATATCTTGTCCTCATATTTGATGTAATATCTAATGGCAGCCATATAGAAATAAGAGTTCTGCTCACAATTTAAATGTACTTAAACAATTTTAGAAGCAAATTGATTATATGAAAACAAAAGAAAAATACAACAGAAGCCAAGTATTTGGCAAATACTATAAGTTTCCATAGGTCACAATGCTAAAAATAGTTTTTCTTTAGTAGTAGATGATATGCAGCGTTTATTTCAAAGGTGGGTTTTTCAAGTAGAAAAACAAAACACTTGGCGGGGCTTAGAAGGGCCAGAATACAGAGTGCTACTGGCTCAGTCTCAAGTTTGGGCTGCTTATTCTGTATAAGGTTCAAACAGACCCATAATGACATGCCACTGTGCTCCAGCCCTCTCTCTCCTTCTCGCTTAGTTGGTGTCTCTCGCTCCCTTCTCTGCAGTTCATGCTTAACTACATATAATTATGTTGTCGGAGCAACCGGGATGGATCCCTGCCGAAGAAAAAAGGCTGTAAAACAGAAAAAGCAGAGAAGCACAGAGATTTCATTACAAGGCCTCATTTAAACCAACTAAGCATAAATCTGACTCATGAGGGCATATAAGAAAGTTTTAAAGCATTTTGATTTCCATGTCGTCGTTAAAGATGCTTGTCAAACCT
This sequence comes from Scomber scombrus, assembly GCF_963691925.1. Taxonomy (NCBI): domain Eukaryota; kingdom Metazoa; phylum Chordata; class Actinopteri; order Scombriformes; family Scombridae; genus Scomber; species Scomber scombrus. Next base: position 19,292,600 of record NC_084974.1, read on the forward strand.
ATACTGTTATGAGTTGAACATTGTCGAAAGTGTGTCGAACTCAAACTCAGAGTAAGTTGAGGGAACCACCAGGCTTTTCATTTCCAATGAAACTCCTAAGAAGGAAATGGTGGTTTTAATTGTGTTTACTTTGCCTAGCTCTACCCTTGTAACGTTTTCACTTTAAAAGCTAAAAACACAACTTTTTGGAGATGTTATTATAAGAGCTTGGCTTTTACAGTTTCCCTTATTCACCAGCGATTGTTAACATAATCCAAGTTTCAACAAGTTCTGTTTTGCCAGGCAAGGAGAGCTAACCCAGTTTGTTTGGTTTATCATTAACCACATGTACAGTACAGCTCACAATCTTGCTATCTCCACCTCTTTACCCAAAGCCTGGGCTAATGCATTTACCATGAATCCTGTTTGCTTTGTGTATTCAAACAAGCTTAAGATAGGATTCTTTTCCTCGTATGTTATTGTTTTCTTTGTATTAGAGTTGTCAACATCAAATAAACTGCCAGCTGATAAAGACAAGAAAGACCACATTTAAATTTGTCCAACATTAGATCTAAAACAGTGATTCTTTTTCTATAAACTCTGCATCTTCAGATGCTTTTCATATTCTCACTTAACATTGAAAATGCACAATACTTGAATGCTTTCTTGAAATCATGACCTTTTGGAATATTTTTTTAAATTTTTTGACTTAAAATCTTCAAATGCTTCCCTTGTGAAAACAGTTATTGTTACCACTGCTTCACTAAGATGAGTTTATTTAGATTTAACATTAAGCTGTTTTTATAAGAGCATAATGTAGTCATCAGTAAGAAATAAATGTGCTCATTCTTATTCAGAAATTGCACACATGTGCAACATGTGCTGTTGTGCTGTACACTTTGTGATATGTCACAGTAGTTTCTTTTACACGGTACTCTGTAAAGCTCTATGAATAGCTTGTTTCCCTTTTCCTGGATGCAGAGATAGTAAAGTGAGGTAATGGACAGCACACTGCTCCACTTGAGCAGGCGATAACCTCAGGGCCTGCTGTCTAGTGGCCTGGCTGACTGCTCAGTGCTGACCGCACAGGGTTGGCTGCAGGCCTCACATCCACACGCAGAATCCTCTCCAGAGGCAGGGTTTACTTTTTACAGCCACTAACAACAGAAGCAAAGGGGATGTTTACTTGAATTTGGTCCATTGCATATAACTCCATTCCGCCAAGTTTATCTCAGGATCACATTGATCTTTTTGCTTCTGTGAAGTCTCTGTCACCATGTGCACCCAGCTGGCTTCTCTGACTCTCTGCATGTTGGATGTGTTGAAGGAGGCACAGTTCAACCACACAAATTTGGGTCCATGCCTAAGGGTCATCTGCAGAATGGGGGACAGTTGGCTGGCATGTGCCAGTCTAAAGGCAGCATGGCCACCTCCCACTGATCTGAGCACCCGCATGTCCTGGAGGAAGTACCTTGCACTATATCTGTTGGCTCTCTTGAGGTCCCAGCTGAATTCGTCTCAAACTCAACCTCTCCTTTTGTCACATAATGTCTGAGTTTACTCTATTTCACATTTCTGTCTCTGTGACCCTCACTCATCTCTTCATTCTTCATTGTTTCTCCATTGATATCCACATGTATGATGATATCTCCCTAATTCCACTACATGGTGGCAGAGTAATGATTTATTTGTCATAGTGTTTGCCTTTCATCAACTTATTACAAGAGTGAAAATATGGTGTACTGTTACAGCTTTCTGGTTTTGAATTTCATTGACTTCTACATCTCTCCTTGTTTTTTTGTTTTTTTTTGCTATTTTGTGGGGTCTTATTAACATACTTTTTCTGCTTGGCAGATATTAAGAAGTTACAAACATAAAATGAGACTATGGGGTGAAGAGTGAGAGTGAGTGATTGAGAGGCAGAGAAAAATAAATTGTAGAGAATGAGGAAGCAAGAGCAGAATGAGAAAAAAAAAATCAGGACAGCCAAACCTCAGCAGAAGCAACAGTGAGTGTGCTGGCAAGCTGCCAGGGGACTGGAGGCCGAGTGTGTTACAGCTCTGTGGCAGTTATTTGTCTCAGGGAGGTTCAGAGCAAATTGGTGCAAACGGCACAGCCAGGGTCTGCTTCATGAGTCAACACGCAGCCGAAGCGTGGGCTCCACACCACAGACTCTCCTTGGCCTCCACTCCAAGCTGTTTTATGCTGGAATCCAGACCCCTTCCACAATCTCAAAGCCCAGTGGTGTGTGTGGCTGTCAAAGCTGAACTCCGTTTCATACTAATGTAAAAAAGTTTTACATGCATATAACGTTGGCTTTAACACAAGTCCCTGTGTATTCTTTGCAGGAATTCTGTTTTATTCTGTTTGTCTTGTTCTGAATCATAGTTGCTTGGTTTTTACTGTTTTTCAAGGCTATTCGATCCACTGCTGTTAATCTTGAAATTATAGTGCATGGAAAACAACTGGCTACTGTCTAATTACACTCCCTCCGGCACATAACTGCCGACTTAGTCTTTGTGAAACTTCTGTAGGGGAGACATGTTCAACACATGCATTTCAATTAGTTTTCTATTAATCCATATATGCAGAGAGCGATTTTTATCATGCATGTTGCGTGTGGTCTGTTGAACCTAGCATATTTAGCACTTCGGGGTGTTTGCATAAATCAATGCAGCCCATGCAATTAAACCTGCAGCATGTATTTGCCGTGTTCGGTCGATACTGATATGCCATTTTGAATAGAGAATTTCTGTGATACACAACATGGCTGGCTTAGCAAAAATGTGTGGTGCATCTGATAAAATGCTGTGCTTGTTAGTGACCTGGATATATACCTTAGAACGTTGACCATATTGACTAAAAATGCATAAGACACATCCTGGCATATATTGACTGATTTAATCGAGCTAATAGTAATTGCCACTCTCTACAGGGATCACAGCCTGGAGTGAGGGGAAAGATGTCTGTTTCAGTAATGTAAAAATGTGTCAAATGTCACACTGATTTTGGGATTTTTAAAGCATGATTTTTCCTCAAACACACAAGTATAACTTCGCCCACACATAGCCCTCCCCCTCCAAAACTAATATTGCTGGCTAGATACGAGGCCAAGCACTGAAAATGCTCACTACGGGAAAGAGAGTAGTGTAGCAGCAGATAAGAGCCAGAGCAGGGTAGCAGGGCAGCTTTTTAACCGTTTTAGGTGCTTTGTGTTGTTTTACAGCGTACGTTGGCACCAAGCCTAAAGAGAACATGCATACTGCTGGGTGAGAGAATGTGGTATGAATGAATTGGTTTATATTAGAATTAAGCCTTCGATAGGACAAGATTGGGTGAGGTAAGACTTCCGGTGTTTGTGGAGTGTGTAAGTCTGTGTATGTGTTTGATTCCGTCAATCTGTCAGTGTGTGTACACTGGTCTGGTGAACAATGTCTAGTGGAGTGTTGTGTCAAGGAGTCTGTGCAGGAGCTAAAGGGGCAGGTGTACAGACATGGGTAAAGGAGCCTGCCCAGAGTCCCATCAATCACTCCATACTCCAGCCGTCTCTGACAGCCTACTGGGCCAAGGAAGACAGAGATATGCCCTCCAAAAGTACACCAGAGCCCCCTTCATCCCTCTTTTCACTTCTCTTTGTCCCAGAGAAAACACAGGATGAAGACAAAGTTTAGCATGGTTTGAGATTTTGATACAAGGAAATGTCTAATTAATGGAGCTTACACAAGAATCCCCATGTTTCACACTCTGTATCTTATCAGGTGCATTATCAGATTGTGACAGGTGTAATTTTGGAGAAAATGGCGCTATAAAACAATAAACACAGAGCCAAGGTGAATGAGGCAACTTTTTAATGGCATCATAAAACATTTCTTCAGCAGGCCAAGCTTGAGTTAGTCTCTTTAGTGTGATAGATATTTGCCTGTTTGATCTCCCTCTATAAAAATAGAGAATGAGCTAAGCATAGCTGTTTTACCCTAACATCCTCTTCATTTTGCCTTTTTATTCTCCTCTCTGTGTGCATCCATCTAGGAAATGGCTTGTCTCTCTTAACAAGTAAGGAAATGTTGACTTATGGAGTCCACTTTAAGCACTTCCGTCTGTTTCTGTGGATGTTTTCGCAGTCCCTTCATTTACCCACGTTGACTTTGCCCAGATATCTCAGTAGCCTATGCACAGCTTTCTGCCTGGGTGTCTGGACACTTCCCTGAACACTTGCATGTCAGAGCTTTTTTTCCCTAGCTGACGGCTAGTGCAGAACAGGATCATGGGTAGGATGGGTGCTAGGTCCCAGGACACTGAAGTATGATATTAACATTATGAAGTATTGGTCTAAAGCAGATAAGATACAGTATGTGAGCTCTTGAGTCCAGTCGTCCTGTACAACCACTCAGGGGGACCACTGATAGCAGAGGACCTTCACTTCCTGTCCTCTTAAAACCCACCTATCTTGTTTCTGTTTCAGTGTGCAGTGTTTTTGTGAGCTTTTTATCAACGTGTTTCCATATCTGTTTGGGGGTGTGTCTTTAGTTGTGCTCCATATATGATAAAAGCTCTTAGTATTAACTGTGTGTCAGTGTGTATGGGAACCAGATGAATATGTGCTGCTGAATCTAATCTCCACTTCTTCTGTGGAGACCTGGGTATTACTCATGTTGTGAGATGTAATCTCCTCTTGGTCTGAGCCTCTCCTGTGGCCAGAGAGGCTGTGTGTGTGTGGTTATATGTCTGTGGGGTATGTGCGTGGTACATGCCTGCATTCTGGTATCTGGTCATATGACGAGGCGTACTGCTCTGTGGACGTGCTCTGGTTATTAAACCTGGGTTAAGCCCTCACTTGAAACCTTCTATCATGCTCCTCGATCCGAGACGATGGAGTTAGGGAGGATTAGGGGGTTTGGAGACTGGAACTTCAAGGATTTTCTACCAACATTTTGGCAAACTTAGAAAAATGTGCTCAAGGGGCACAGTCAGTCCACTTAAGATGAGCCTGCATGGACCTTGTGATGGCCTGTTTTTCCACCTTGTCTTCACTGTTTGTTCCCAGGAGACAGACCACCAATTCGCCACCTATTGATAGTTTTGCACCTACCCTCTAACTCTCACCAGAGTGCAGACATCTAGCTGTGAACTCTTGGTTCAAGTACAGCAGTGGCACGAAACAAGGTGGTGAAATGTCAGGCACATACTGAAAATACTCATGAGTTTTAGCTGCTTTTTGCTAAATGAAACCAAACAAATTATGATGCTCTTTTGAGCAGGTAACCAACATATTTACATTTGATGGCACAGTAACAATCCAATACTTTGCTCTTGATATTTAAGTAAAAGTGTATGGCACACATCTTTATTTTTTGCTGGTAAGGCAGGCATTTGTAATTTGTAGATTTTTAGGTTTTGTTGTTGTGTGGATAGACAGAGTTTTGGTTGCTCAACAGTAGCCTTCGAAATGCAGGCTGATTCTACTCAGGTTCAAATGACTCATAACCTAGGAAACGTCTCTGCTGCACTTTGCGCTGTATCAGCCTTTATCTGATATACTTCCCTTTCCAACATAGTGTTTTCTTCTTTTCTGTCACTGCCTCTCTATTCCTTCCTCTACCTCTTTATTGCTGTGTTGCTCTCACTCAATCTGTCTCCTATGAATTGATAGAGAGAGAAAGATTGAGGTAAGAGAGACAGGGTGTATTTCCAAGACCTCTGCGAAGGGGAAGGGGAGGGAAAAAAAAGATCTGAAATTTTATCAGAGTTGTAGCATGTTGCTGAGCCTGGAGCGTGACAGACAGGAAGAGCTGGTGAGGTAAGCAGTAGACCCAAACACTGATAATGATCTGCCTTGTGCTATCTGACTACAAATGTATGTAGTCTATTTGCTGCTGACTGTGGATAGTCACAGCCCTGCCATCAGTCAATGACAAATGCAAACAGGGGATACATGATGGCATTTAACTGTCATCTAATTGTCCTTGGTTGCTGTGGTAGCTAATCTGATCATTAAAGCAACAATTGGGAGAAAATGAGTTTCTCCTTGTCGTGTTACAGATACAAGAGTGTGACCAAAAATAGGACCGGCATGATTGGGAGTTGTTGCTCATTATCGCAGTGTAGTTCTTATGCAAGCTTTCTGTTACCCTGACCTTTCTGTTAAGCAAGCAGTTCATTTCTAAGCCCCGGATATTCGGCATACTAGGTCTCATTTTACAAATGATGGGATTGACTCCATTACCACAGTAATGATGCACTAATGACAAAGGACATAAAAAGAAATGGATGAACAGGAAAAGCAACAAACTGACACTGAACATAATTGAGAGTATGAATGTTATATATGAAAGGTTTTGTCTGACTTGTTTAAACATCTGTCTCATCTTATTAACTCCAAGAATGTTGTTTACGCACCTCAGGCCCTAACTACACGTGCTGTGAACATAATTATCTTCAATGGAGTGTATGTAAACATATACAATAGTCTAATTAGGACCATGAGGAGAATAGTAATTTGACTGAGCGGAGAATAGAACAGATACACCCTCACCTCTCCTTTGTGCATGTGTGACCTTTCTAAACAGGGTGTGGCAAGGACACAAAGGGATCTCCATGTAACCATATACTGCTAAGAGCTGGATAAAAGACAGACAGGAGGACGTCATGTGTAAAAGGAGAAAAGTGAGAGGATCCATTCAAAATTCAAACAGTAGTCAGTGTTGCTGTGGGTTAGTTTTAAATAACTGACATCTGACTCAGTTAGGCCAGGTATTATATGACCACAGTGCTGCTGTTAGGCTTGGGGGTGACATTTCTATTCTCCCTTCCAGACTTCTCGCTCTCTTTCTCCGCCTCGCACTCGTATCAGATTCTAATCTGTCAGTGGTGCCTCAGCTCCATTTCGTTGATTGGTCACATCTAATGGATGGGATAGAAAGCCCTCCAGTGACCAGCCGGGACATAGCTGGTCCTTTTCCCAGAGTTCCCTGATCCTCAACTATACACTAGTTCTCAACACATTTTTCAACAAATATCACTTTCTTGTACTTGAAGTGTTACCCATTGCAAGTGTACCAGCATACTCACTTCAAGACTTCCCTACTTTCTTAAGGTCCTAAAATGTAACCACAGGACCTGCTTTGCTTTCCATGTGATCCTTATGCCAATAATCACAGTGTGGTAGAAGATGATCTCGGGACCTGGCCTTTGCGTCCAGTCTCGTTTTTTCCCTGCCAATGGGATTAGTGGAGAGTGCCGACTCTGCAGGTGCAGCCGTAAATTAATTTACCCCACTGTTTGGAGCTATAATAGCTTATTGATTGCCTGACAGAGATGTAAGAAGCAGCACGGAAGGGCACAGAGAAGGGAAAGAATAAGTTAATCATCACTCAGTGTGTTGCCAGGTTTTAATCACATTACCCAAGGTTCACCACTGCCATGTAAATTCACTTTCAACCTCAGAGGAGTTGGAATGACTGCTCTGAGACAGGGGTGACCCTGCTGATTTTGTGAAACCTTTCCTCAGCTGCGGTCTAGTCCCTGCCGGCCTGGTTGTCCCTTCCCGGTACCCGCCTCAATCCTGTGGGACACAGTCTCCCTGCCCAGAGGCCCAGCTTAATTCATGTTAAGATGCTGGGTTAATTTTAGTAATGCTACCCAGTGGTGACCTCCATCTGCTATAGTGCTGCTCAGGTTGTCTGAAAAACATTAGACCAGGCCTCCACTTTTCAGTCCATAACTCCCAGACAGCTGGCTGGACCATCACTTCTTCCGCTGCTCTTTCCCATGGTAAATTGCTTCTGTTCAGTGTGTATATGTGTGTACAGTATGAGCATGATGGTCTGTGTGTGTTTCTCAGAGGAACTCTGGCCCATTAGCACTGCCATCATATTTACATTCTCACTACGGCTGGTTACCTGGAAACTGCACATGTTGCTTTTATTTGAGTGTTGGTCTTCCAGCTGCCAGTGCATATTGAGAGAATGCTACCCTTTTTTTACAGCTTCAAGCAAAGCTGCCATTAACACTGTGCTCTGTGTCAGCACAAGGACTGCAGCAGAGCTGAATAACTCTTGTCTTAACCCCGTAATCACCAGCCAGGACTGATTGTGCTTTTTGTTGGACAGCAGACTTACTCTTAATGTTCTGTGAGAGTATCACATTGGCTTGTGTTTACACAGAAAGCAGCAAAACCAGGTTTAGCTGCGGTTGGACTTTCCTCATTCTTCAGCCTGGCTTCTATCAATCTGTCTTCACCCAAATACTCAGCTAACCAAAAGCAAAACACTGGCACAGCAAGGAGAGAAGTGAAAGAGTGAGATAGTGTAAACACAGAGACAGAGATGTTGACCTTGCACCCCATCACACACACACTGTCACTGACCTGTTGGCCAAATTCCTATCTGGCAACAACAGGAGAAACATCTGGCAAAACTGTCCACCTTAACTGAAATCTAAACCTCATCAGGTCTCATCACTTGCAGGGCTTAAGGTACAACATTTAGATTACTCTCTTGTCAGAAAAAACCTTGATGTGATTTAAAATAATTGCACTGAACCTGGTGCTTTGAGATCAAACGTGCAGAAGGAGAGATGGGAAGGAACAACAAAGACAGAGAGAAATTGTTGAAGAGAAAATAGCGGACAAGCTGCCATTAAGCATGGGATGAGAGAGTAGGAGGTGCCTCCAGTTGGACGGAGAGTCTCTCTTGGCTTGTGAGGGGAAGATAAGGGGACAGGTGGTGTTCTGTTCTCTCAAAGATCTCCGACAGCTGGCAACTCTCTTGCTTTAAGCATGTTGCCATAGAATGTATGTGTGCGTGTCACTCAGTGTGTGTATGCGTGTTCGTGTGACATTTGTTTGTGAGTGCGTGTGTGTTTATAGCTGCATGTGTCTGCATTTGGTGGTTGTTTGAGCACTTGCCAGCTTAGATAACTCCCTAAAGTCAGTCTCAACTCTCATACCTGTCCTTGTTTTCATAGTTTCCTTGTTCTTATTTTCTACCCACTTACTGCCACATGGCATCAGGCCATTTTATACCAGCCTGTTCTAAAATATTTTTCTTCCTATGTCTTAGTGTTTTCAGTATGTGGCAATAGCAGGTTGACTCCTGTTCTGACAAAATGAAGACTTAAGGAGTGGTGTGTTCATGTTAATGAAAGCATGATGTTTATTTTACTTAGCCACTTACCTACTTCCTTTCTCTTTTTATGTAACTTTGGACTTTGCCTCTGTCATGCTGCTAAAGATTCTTGTTTTCTTACTGACTTCAGATCTCGCAAAGTACTGTATTGTAAAACGTATGAAATATACTGCAAATACCCCAGTCTATTCTGAAAAATTCAAGCTATTTATTTGTGTTAAGTTTGGTTTTCTCATAAACATGATTTCATGACCAATGAACACTTTTCCATGCAAAGCAGATGCCGGGATAATAAATGAGCCAAGATAGAAGGGAGTTAAAATGCCTCTGTGCTGGCCTCGCAGTATGTAGTGTTCATGTATTCTGGTTAGTTCAGAGTTCTTTACTGTGTTGGCTTTGGTCTTGTTCCACATACAGCTCTGTGTTTGATCGGGCGGTGTAATGGTGGCCGCTGAGAAGAGCTTGTGTCATCTCAGTGGCAGACTGCTTTTGTTTGCAGAAAAGAAAAAGAGATGGTACTAAATGAGCCAGAGGTGGTTATTTGCTGTTGGCAAACAGACACTGTCCTCAGTGGTGAAGCACTCAGTTGCCACTGTGGCCTGACAGCTGGCTTTCATCCCTAACAGAGTTTGTTCACAATGCAAGTTGCTTTTAAATGTAATTCATGCCCTTAAACTCTGCATGGCCATCACACTCTAGTGGATGCTTAGAATAAAAATTCCCCTCTAGCTCTGCTCTTGGTCAATAGAATGGGAATCAATTTCCTAGACTCTTATTGATTGATGTCAACTACTATAAGTGTTCTCTCTTTTTTCTCTGTGTTTTGACAAAGGTTTCTTTGATGTCGCTGATTCCTTTCAGCTTCCCACCTTCAATAAAACATTTGGCCTGCACCTGATGCATTGATGTTTCACACCCCAGAGGTCACCTTGACTAAGATGCTGTTGTTTCGGGGTACTTTTTCATATGCAAAAATGAATGATAGTGTTTTAGGATGAAAGACGTTTCTTCAACAGGACCATCTGTATCCTCTCTCCACCTTTCTCTAAGTGTATAACTCCCTATCTTTCTTCATTATAAGCTGCAGCCTCCAGTTTATATGAATCACGATGATAGGAGTGTATTCCTGATCTAATCAGGTGTTAAAGTAGTCCCATAATGACACTGAATATCCCTTCAAGGCCATAATTGCACTTGCCTTCAGCTCATTGGGCACAGATATTTCATCATTTATACCCGCTGACTATTAAGATTCCCCGTTTGCTTATTTTCTCTGAAATGTGCATCTCATTAGGCAATCATTTAGACTGACGCTTTTTGTAATTAACGATTGTTGAGACAGTTCCGCAGATCAATAATTCCAAATTGCTTGGGGTGTTTTGCACATACCCCCACTACTTAATAGATATTGTGTATAAAAAGGAAGGCGTTTCTATATATCCAATATGACAGTTTAGCTGTTATACTTACATTTTTCACTCCACAGTTAGCTACACTTTTCTTCATTTTTAGTCTCAACATTAAAGGTGTAATGTCTGTCTCTGAAAAACAGCAGCAATTATTAATTTAAGCCACTGTGGGAATGAAATGCTGCAAGAATAAATCCTTCGCTTACTTGGACTCATGGATTCAGAGGTGGTCACTTTTTCAGATTGACTTTGCCATGGACAGAATTTCTGCTACAGTGCTTTCAAGCTTGAATTGTATCAGAAAATATGGTTTTCTTTCATCCTACACAAGATTTCTACGATCTCCCCTGAGGCGAAGACTTATAAAGCCAGCTTTGTCCACCAGTAACACAGAACTCATTATGGCTACTCTCATATAACTATAAATATATTCATTTTAAACATCAACTGTTATTCATGTTGATCATAAGGAGCCCTAAAACATTCACTTTGACATGTATTAAAGCAAATATATCACTATTTTGTCATGGAGAATAGCACATTTAAGACATTATATGCTTGTCCTCTTTGCACACAAGCATTACAACATTGTGTATGTCGCAGTCATATGGCAGTGTCATAGTTTTGTAGAAATTCTGGTTGCGTGCCACAAATACTATTGCCTTGGAGAGCCTATAAATCCAGTGTTAAGAGGAATCAGTTGTTGTTTTCCTGTTTGGTATAAAACAGCAGGATTGCTCTTAATACCATTTAAAATAGGCATACCTGACATGGTGTCAAGATATTCCCAAGAGAGGTAAAACATTTGGAGGCAGGTCAGAGGTAAAGAAAAACTAGGCCAAGTTCTCAGCAAATAACTTTTATGTCTCATGTTGTCTGGAAACTGTCACAGGAGAAGAGATCAAGGTGACCATTCTGCCCATTCCAAACAACCTTGGAGCCCATGGCCACTGGCCGTTCATTCCTGAGGGCAGGCAGAGCAAAGCATAAAGCCTTAAAGCAGGTTTTAAACAAACAGTCAGGCGAAGAAGCTGTGTGTGGCTTTTCCGTTCAAATGCCTATGTCTCCCTCTCTTCTGCTCTCCAGAGCAGTGTGTAAGCAGCGCTGTGTGGCCCTGGCTGATTTATCTCTGCAAGGTGAGATAAGACTCTCCCTCAGCCCGTCTGGTAATCCTCTCAGCCACGGATGGAGAATGAGCATCTATCCTGCTTGTAGACAAAAGGGTTTCTGGATGGAAATGGTAGACTACACATTTAACACACCTGTATCACCTGGACTATCTGGCTTTTTGTGAGGAGTGCAGTGCAGTTATGGGTTTCCCATTGGTCATGGCGTTTTGGGAATATACAGTATGAGCAAGACATTGAAAGTGGGGGGATTTGATACATTTCCAAAGATTATCAAGTCATTTTTCTAGTGGGTGATTTTAATTGAGCATATCATGGCTATTTTGAAACTTTTTCACCACAGTGAGTCTGATTGTTACAGTCTGTTTACCCCTTTAGAGCTTGTCTGAGTTACGACAAGAACGAAGAGATATTACATCCAGGCCACGATGGGAGCACAATGCAGTGTCTTATTCAAATGTTTTTCCGATACAAACATCATGGATAATCTTAGTCTCCTATCGTAACTGGATCTCAAGAGAGTGCTCATAGTTGCTAAGTAGGAACTGCTAAAAAAGTGTTGGTTCATGCTCCTGTAAAACTAAGTTAAACAGATGCTCACTCAGGTTTTTTTCTGCAAACGATCACAAGTGAGTTTGTGGAACAAAGTGAGATGGATGAGACCCAGGGGAAAATCTTTCATCAGGGGTGTGTGTTTGAGTGTGTGTATGTGTGTGTAAGAGTATGTGCGTACTTGTATGTGCACTTTGGATCTATGGAAGGGTTCCAGATGAAACCGATTTATATCCTCAACATGCCTTTATTCATTGGGGAGCTTCAGCATCACTCTGTCTTGCTCACAGCATTGGCCTATCATTGACTGACAGCGTTAAATGTCTCAGGACTGGACTGTCCAAAGAGGTACTTCGTCTGATATGCACAATGCCGCAGTACAGCCTTTGGGTCAGAAACACACTACCTCAAGCATAGACTCCAAAACAGTGGTTGACTTCATTGACATTCATTCGCCCTACATGCAAACTGCTTTGCTGAACTGTGATGATTTCCCTTAGCAGTCCTTTTCATATCATTACTCCTTTGTTCCTGCTCCAAAGAAGTGCCATCAGCATATTAGCGAAAATTGTAGGGGTTCGTGTTGAGTTAATGAAATTTTGTTGTGCTATGGGAGATGAATGAAAGGTGATAGAGGTTGTGTGTTAACAGTGTACAGCTGTAGAGCATACAACTAGCTGGATGCCATCAAGCTAATCAAATGAACTGCACTATCAAACAGAGTTTTAATGAAATATTCTGAATGACCCCCAATTCTCAGATAGAGTACTGCTTTAGAAGACTCTTCAGTTATTTATGGAAGCCAAATGTATGCTGAGGGCTTAGTGTCTAAAATAATACAAAACATGACATAGCCAGGGACGGGATCATTCATCTTCACCAACCTGTGCACCTGTCATACACATACATGGATACTGTCAGGGAGAGAGAGGCATGTAAGTTTCATGGACAAAGTACTTAGTGTTCAGCAATGGAAATGGAGGCTCTTTAGCTGCATCTCTTTGATGTAGCAGACAAAAAGCAGGGATGGTGTCCCTGAAGAGCACTTATGTTCAGGATACATCCCTCCCTCTCTGAGGCCCAGCTGCTATCATTTGTAAAAGCAGGGTTTTTTTCTGTACAGTAACTACCATTTACATGATAATGCTCCCTGGGTATATAAACCACTAACACTACTGTGTATTCCACTCTTTTTTTCCCTTAGTGTGGTGCCTATCATTACACTGCACAAACTGGCACATAACTGAATGCTAAACGAGCAATAAGAATAAAGAGTGAGTTTTAGTTTTCAGGCATTTCAGGAGATTTTTTCCCCGCATCAGTGTGATCCTGTTGAGCCGCCGCAGTTAGGCACTCTGCGGCGACTGGTATCTGTCAATGAAACAGTTGGGGGGTCGTCAATCTCCCTCTCCCTTTGCTTTGACCTCCCTCCTTGCACCTTTAATCCTGTCTGTCTCTGTTTATAAACTTTATACATTTTGACAGCCGGTGTGAAGAGAGAGCGGCTTTGGGGAGCAAAAGCACTTTTTAAAAAATCTTTCTGAGCCCCACTTCCCCACTTCTCAGACAGCAGGGAGAGACACTTTAAGGGCTTAAAAATAATCACTCGCTGTTTTCAGAGAGGGGCTTTCTAATTGAGCCTGGACTGACCCCTGAATTTGACCGTGCCGTCTGGTTTCCATCCCCGCACTTGATTGAAATGGGAAAAGTAGACAGAGATTCAACTCATTCTTATTTATTTATGTTTGGTCGTCCCCTATTTTGCATGGCCCAGTGGTGGATTAGTACTCTACAGATGGATCCACAGTGCAGGGGCCCCACTTCCCTGACACACTCAGGGGGGCTGGAATGTACAACACACAGCCAGGACTAATGGTGTATGAGAGGGGGCTGGTATGAGCTGTCTACCTCAATACACCTCTTTACTGCATGGGGGGCTGCGCACTCTGTATTTCTACAATTCTCAGCTTCACAATGTTTTGTACTTCTGGCTCAAGTATAATGTTTCAGAAATGGTGCTGAAGAATGGCAGCATTGAACAAAATCACTGTGCAGTTTAAGGAGCATGCAATATGAATCTGACTTTTGACACTGGCCAGAGAACGGACGTATTTGGGACTGTGAAAAAGACCTCCCGTAAACAAAGTTGACAGCATGCTTGTGTACCAGGAAGTGCAAGCAGGATGCAGGATCATTGAAGGTTAAACACATCTGACATGGCCACAACACTGTGTCCATTTATTCCTGTTTTGCATGCTGGATGCTGTCAAACTCTGACTGACAGCTAAATCTGCTGGCTTATATTAGAACTAAGCCACTGTGTAATTGAATATTAGTTAAATCCTCGCCATACTACTGAGATTTGACCTAAAAAGCCCAAATCTGTAATTGGAGTATGGTGCCCCCCATAGGCATCACAGTTGGCCTGCTACTACATTGTATTTATTCTTAATTTAATTAGATGATCAAACTTTTTTCTTCATTTTTTTCAGTTATCATCTGAGGTTTTGCTTTAGGAACCACCACGTAGCTGTGTATGAGTTTTCAATAGATTTTGAAGTTGGTTTGTTTAAATTTGCATGGTTTCTGACAGTTAGAATTTGACAATTTTTGAGGTATAATGAATCTGAAAATGTTGCAGTGATCATCTGGCATCATTAGCTATCAAGATAGAAATGCTCTGTGCACAGCATACAACCATGTATAAAATAAAATATCAGAGTTGGCTTTGTTAGTCTTTATTTCGTATTGGGCTTGGTCTGTCTGCTGTGCAACTTTTTTGAAATCTCTTCACTGTAATAAGGACAAAGTGACAAGTACTGTTATTTAAGTTAAGTTAAGAAAAAGTTAAGAATTGGTGCCCTGCTTTAGAATCTGTGGAGAGTTATAGTGACATTTTCTGTGTATAATCTACTCCACTGTGAGCTGCCTGATTAATGCAGGGGAGTATTTAAGTGGCTCCAGGAGGACATCAGCTGAGACGGTAGAGTTGTTTGATAAAACATCACTAATTAAAATCTGTGTTTCCTCTCCGTTGTTCTTTGTATGTATTATCTGTATTTTACTTAGCTCTC
This sequence comes from Scomber scombrus, assembly GCF_963691925.1. Lineage (NCBI taxonomy): Eukaryota > Metazoa > Chordata > Actinopteri > Scombriformes > Scombridae > Scomber > Scomber scombrus. The sequence continues at coordinate 19,307,866 of NC_084974.1, forward strand.
TTGGGAGCAAGATAAATTGCATTAATTAAGTTGAGCTCCAAATGAAGAATTTTTATGTTTAGTGATATTTGTTGCGGTAGATTACTGTGCCTGCTAATTGAAAGGCTTGTTAATAGGTAACAGCCAAGAGACTTCAAAAACCCCATCTGTATCCCTCAGTTGCTTCTCCACATCACATTCACCAAGCAGATGTCTGTTGCAACTGTTCAGTTTTGTCCTCTGTTGATCGGCCGAGGTGTGTGTCCTTCAGGGGTGTACTGGGAGTTGTGGAGCAAAACACAGGTCAGTAGTCTCACCATCCCTCCGGCACAGGTACAGCATAAGGGAGAGCGTGAAGGAGAGGAGGTGCTATTATCTATGCCAATGATGGCAACAAAGGCTTTTTTAATCGTCTCTCATTTTGTACCTTGGGGCTCCGTAAGTTTTCCCTTTAGATGCTTCTCTCATTGCTGCTTCACAGTCACCCTCACATTATTCTCCAAACCACTCTGCAGTAAAATTAAATTTTATGATTTTGGGTTATTGCAGCTTCCTCAATTCTGTATACCAGGGATATATAAAAAGTTCTGAATACCTCTCTTGAAGCCACCACAATGTATGAGCAGTAAGTTTAGAGACACAGCAATACTACAATGGAGACACCGTTGCTTTTGTCTGTGTGTGTGTTTGTGTGTATGTTTGTGTGTGTGTGTGTGTGTGTGTGTGTGTGTGTGTGTGTGTGTGTGTGTGTGTGTGTGTGTGTGTGTTCTGTTTTTAGAGGCAAAATGTACTGGATTTATCAGTGTTTTTCTTTTTTAATGCAACAGTATTTGTGAAATTAGGAGGATGGAGAGTTTAAATTACAGAAGATAGTTTTTAAAGAAATAATCAAAGAAAAGAAACAAACAAACAACGACTCCCTTAGAGACCCATTATAGTCATTTGAATCTCAATTTCTGGGGGAAGGGGAGGAAATGGACATGATGGATGTATGAGGAGACACTCTTAGCAGGGTTGCCAGATAATGTGGGCCACTTACAGTAGTAACTACATAGGAATGAAGGACATGACTATTTTGGGTTTTTTTTTCACACAGCCTGTTATTTAAGAAATCTGAATGCCAGCTGTCTGTGTGTGTATAATTCCAGCGCATTCAGATATATTCTCATAGATAATAAATATTTAGTTCAAAATGAGAGGGAAACTTACTGATTAGTAAATACAATCAACTGAAAGAATTAGACTATTTTCTATAAATGCAGACAGTTTTTTTTCTGTCTTCATTTTCTCTCTCTGTCTCACCATCTCTCAGGACTCTGTCTGTTCAAGCAGTGGTAGAGTTGACATTTACCCCTCCTGTAAACAAAGAGCGCTGGCAGGGTGAATGGGGAATGGAAGGAGTAGCTGGCAACTCCGGGGCACAGGCCAGATGGATTAACTTGAAAGGCATGGCATTGTAAACCAAATTCAAATTAATCCCTTTTTTGTGTCTCTTGATGGAACAATGGTTCTGTCCCGGGCCTCAGAGAGACATTGACGCTGAGGGGAGAGTCAGACCTTCACCATATCCGACACTCTATTCACATCAGTGCTCTCAATTACCTGCCACAGAAATAAGGCACTTTCTTGACACAGGAAAATTTACCTCACATAATTCAAAGCAGAAACCATGAACTGAATATATTTGAATAATTAATTTACAAATCACATCTTATAGTAAATATTCACCCCCGGAAACTGGTTTCATTATCTGCCCAGTATATGTTTTTTCCCCCCCTGGTCTGACTTGCATTATTAATGCAAACACAGTGTCAGGATTTCCATATAAAATAGTTCTCAGACCATTCGGATTTGTCAAGTTTTTTAAGCATGTCTGTTTCCACTGAGGCTCTGACTAGCTGACACAGCCTAACAAAGAAAAGTGAACTCCAAAACCCCCAACTTCAACCCCACGTCACCTAAAATGCTGGGTTTGACCACTTGACCAACATTTTTGAGATACAATGAGGCCTGACAATCTTAATGTCTCCTACTGCCAGCTTTACTCTGTTTTCGTTGTTTTTCTCAATGACCCGTGCTACTTAATAATTGTATTTCCTCAAGAGATTTTTATTGGTAACTCTATTGGTGAACCACAATTAAATTCCTTTCAGAACCACTTCCTAATTCTTCCTCCTCCCCCTTATTTGTGTGTCTTTGTGTGTGCGTAATATTCAGCAGAAGTAGGACAAGAGGTCCCACTGTTACAGCTTGTATTATTTGACGCAGCTATTCATTAATTATCTTCCCCACACAGTCTTCCTTATCGCTCATTGTTCCCTTTTTTTGTTTTTTCTTCAAACACCTTGTTCCACACTGTTCTAATCCCAGCTCTTGGTTAAATAATTTGCCACCCCAATATCCCTGGGAATATTTGGCAGAATAGAAAGAGCAGAGTACATATGGCTACATATTATGAGAATCTCACTTATGTTGCTTGGTTTTTTTGCTGTACTTTGTCTTATAGGAAACTGGAGATGGTGGTGGCTGAAAGTTTAAGAGCTTTACTGAGATAAACGATGATTGTGTTTGCCATGAGGAAGGACACATTGAGCAGAGAATAGATTGCTGGCTGTCACTCTTTGCTTTTTTTCTTTACACATCTGTCCCTGAGGCTGTTTGTTGCTGACTGCCTCCAAAGACAGATTTATATTGCATTTAAGTTGACCAGGAATTTTTGGATTTATCACCAAAGGATTGGGAGGAGCTCAAAAACTTGGCGCGTGAGCACACACAAACACCTCTAACTCCTGAATGTCACACACGCTTTCAGTTCTGCTACTCTGCTTTGTTGATGGTGAGCTAAATGATCCATAGCGGTGTATATGGACCGCACCTCCCCTCATTGGTCACAGCCTCTTGCTTTTTATTGAATCAACCAGGTTAGTCCATAGAAATGTTGACTCATATATAATCATCATGGCCAATGCAGTACAATTTACTGCAGTGTCATTCAAAGTGACACCTCCTATCCTCCTCTAGCCCTTCCTGAAATCAGTTTTTTTATTTTCAATCCTCAGCTGCTGTATACCTCCACTCTGGAGCCATTTTCTGGGGTTCTGTCCCAGAGGTGACCCCTCAGGAATCCACTGCCATGGCCTATGTGGCATTACACTAAACCTCAAATGGTTTACTCATAGAGCTATTAATAAAAATCCTTTCTGACAAGCACATCAGTGATAGACTGCAAGAATGCCAGGCAGTCAGTCATGGCATATACAGTAAGGCACATGGGGGAGAATTATAGACAGCAGGAGACTGAAACTATGCTGAAATCTGTTTGTGGAATAGGGCGTGTGGGGGAAATGTTGATATTTGTACCCCTGCTGAGCTCTGGGTGCTGTGATGAATGGTGCAGTATAGCATTTTACTGCCCTGTGCATTCCAGTGTCTGGGCTGTTTACTGTTACCACACCTCACTCCGCTGTGTGTAGTGGTAACCAGCCGGGTAACACATGGCGCTGTCTATGCCAAGAACATTGCCGCAGCGTAGTTATTGTGACCCCGTCTCAAACCTAATTCACTCCACTGCCCAGAGTAGTCACATACCAGTGGCATAACTTCATGGCATAAAGCTCAAGAGATCTGAAGCGTAGAAAACAAAACACTTGCAGCTGTAGGAGGGAATCACTGGGCACAATGGTGGACATGACAGAGGGGATTTAATGTTCAGTAGCATTTTAAACCATTAGCTACCGTCTCTTGTCCTGTTACACTAACTGTCCATGTTGCACAGCTGTATGTTTTTTTTCTTTCTGTCAGATAGATTCCATGGCTTGTTAAGGCAGGATTTAGTGTCAGTAAATCCACATTAGCTGCAGGAAGGACAGTGACCTCTCTAACTGTAATGAGACAGGGAGTCAGCTCCAACTCTGTCTTTTCAAGAACAGGCACAGACGTGACTTCCATCATGATGTGTAGACATTAGTTGATCGGTTGGGGACAGGTGGGGATGTCATCATGGCCTTCAGTGTGCATTCATGCCATTGCATGTGCGTGTCTGCACCTTTCAGAGGAGTTCTTTGACTTGGGTCTCTGGCTTCATAGAGGGTCTTTTGTCTTGTTAGTGACTTGTTGATGGTTAATGTTAGGTGAAGGACATAAGCTGTTGTTGTGACCACTTCTCAAGCTTGCTAAAAGACAGTGGCTCCAGTCTGAATGTTTTCACCTGCTAAATGCCACTGTTAGCCAATTGCTTTAACTTGGTGTTGTGGAGAATGCTAACAACCGTGAAGGAAACATTTGCCAATTTGAAAGACATCCCTCTCTCCCCTCCCTAGCCAGTTTGCTATCTTGCCGCTATCTTGGCAAGTCCCCCAGTTAACATTTGTGGGAAGAAAGAGGAAATTCAGCGTTTAGTGACAACTGTGAAATCATCTGAGATGGAGGTAAAGTGGAGGATTAGGCTGGGATTGGGCCAGAGGAGTACACAGTAACTCAAGGGGAGAGAGAGAGACGGAGGAGGAACAGTTCCCAGCAAAATGCAATGAGATTTTTAGAACCTCTGTAATTGTCTTTCTCTTTTTCTGCTTTCCTGGAAAACCACCCACTCATCATTGCCTTTTCTTTTCCCTCCCACTGAAGTTATTTTAGCTTTGTAGAGATTCTGCTGGAATCCTATAGGTGACAACCAATAATATTAACACTTTTTTGTTGCAGAGACATTTTGCCTATCTTTATCTAATTCTAGAGCATAACTTGCCTATGCATTTTCACTTTAATGTGTTGTTATCTTTGCTGTTATGTTATCTCCCTGCTGTCACATTGAACTATTTCTGGCTGCTTTTTTATTGTGTCTTCTGGAGTTGTTTATCTCCCCACTGGCCTTTTAACAGGTAACACAGTATACACAGCAATGTGTTGTGACACAAGCACACTTTCAAGCTGCTCCTTTCTCCTCTCTCACCTGTCTGTTCCTATTTCTTCACAACCTCCCTCTTACTCAGCCTTTACCCAGGTTGCTTTCCTCAGAATTTATTCCAGCTTCCTGTTTGTGACAAGCAGAAAAGGGGTTTCCTTGGACCCAGTAGCCCACCAATATAGTCTTTCTTTCAGTCTCCCCTAACCTTTTTTTCTCTTTCTCCAACTCTCTGTCCATCATTTGTCTGCGCTGCTTTTTAGTTTTTCCTCTGCCTTCCTGTTCCTCTTCTTTATCTGACGTAGGGTTTCTTGATTTTTGTTGGCATCTAGCATTGGTACCGTTTCATCCTTTCCTTCCAGCTCAACTCTGCTGGATGACTGGAGCCCTTGTTGAGGTGTTGTTGTGGTTGTTGGCCCAGGCTGTTTCTCAAGGGGCTCCTTCAGCTTGTCTCTCCTCCCTGAGTGTCCCTGGCCCCTGGCCCCCAACTCCCACCCCTCTTGCCTCTGCCACAAAGCTGCTGTCAGCTCACAGGCCACATGTGTCAGGCCTCAAACCCTTATTTAAGACCCAGGCCCTGACTAAGCGTCACTGTTCCAGCAACAGAGAGGGCACCATGAAAGAGAGGGTGTAAGCAGCTATTCAGCTGCCCAGAAGAAGGCTGGATCGAAAAAGTGATGGAAATAAAGCAAAGGCACCCTCATTGGGACAATTGCTCTCAGCCCAGCTGACACTGTGAACTCTAAAAAAAAAAAAAAAAAGTACTCTGTGTGTGAAGAGGTAAACTGACTATTCACCCACACAGAGTGCCCTTAGTTCATATAGCTGTATAAAAAAGTGTGAATATGGTTTGGCCAGAGGGGACAGTGGATCTCAGCCAGACCAATGCACAACAGCCTCTCTGTTAGGTGCTCTCTCGCTTAACAGTGCAGGAGCCCAGACACATTAACAAATACAAGGCTCCAATAAAACACCACCGCTGGACAATGTTCCGCCAGCTCTGCCAGTGGTCTGATAGGTTGTATATGACCCACAGAGAAGCCATGCCTTTCACTCTGTTTCAGTCTGTTCTGCGGTCTGTTTTTCTTTATTAGGCTTTGGTTAAATAGTGATGACTCACTCCATATCTGAGAAAGCCACTGATTTGATTTTTATTTTTTAACACATATTGCGTTCAACCATTAGGCTCTGCCTTTGTATATTACTGTTTATTGGTTACCTGCTGACATTGTTTTAAACTGTGGCAGTTTGTCCCAGCAGCGAAGGAGACACTCAGCAGTTTGAGGATGTTTTGAGCTGACGTAGTCTTTAAAGAGTACAGTGACTAACCAGGTAGAGACGACTGAGCCTGTCAACAGCTCCTTAAAGTCTCTGTGTTGGGGGTCACAGGAGACAGAAGCTCTAATTGACAATCAGTGATGAGTGTCTAAACAGACTGTTATTACAGGGCTCCCGAGGCCTTGATCAGCCAGTGTGGAGAGACAGGCAGACCAGAGGGGGCAGGGGGAGGAGAAAGGGACGGTCAAGACATAAACATAATTGTCCTTTGGTTTCATGGGAAGACTGGCACTTAATCCTTTGGACTGTTGTAGCTTCACACCGCACAAAGGGGAAAAGAAAGATTGTGGTCCAAATCGTAAAGGTTATGGTTAGGTCTGACCATAGATGTGTATATGGAATGGATTTCATCTCTGTTCTTCTTGCCCTCAGAATAGTGTAGTAGCATGGGTGGTGAGCAACATAATGGTTGTTTCCACAACCATTAGGAAAAGAAAAAGGAGAGACCGTCCATCTTAGTTGCGGGAGCAGAACCAGCAGTCGTTTGCGGACAGAAACAAGCACAGACACAGACAGAAAAGATTAAAATTAAAGAAAAAATTAACATTTTTGCCAAGACCCAATGTGACTTGTCATTAAAGTTTCCTCACTGTGGTCATGAGGCAATATTGGACATTAAAGGTCTGAATTTAAAATGTCCAACATGACTGCTAGTGGATGCTTGGGGATAATACCTATAATGGTAGGCATTTTTGCTGGCATATTAATGCCATTTCACATTTCATTACTTCCTAAACCCATAATAATAAATTGTGAGCTTCATGAGGTTCAGTTCATTCATTTTTTGCCCTTTTCCACACTACATAATGACTACATAGCATGCTTCATGCAAAACATTTCTTGCTGGATGCTTGTGGTGGATCTTCTTTGCTGGCAGGTATTTCAGTACAACGCCTCCCTTGTTGCCTTCCATTATCCCCTTTTAATTAATGTATCTCCCAGGGCACATAGTGTGCAGTAATTAAGGGCTAATTACACACGAGGTCAGTGTATTTATTCATTTATCTGTTCATTTATTTTGTAATCAGCATTTTAAAGGTAATTTTATCTCTGTCACTGTTTGGCATTTGAGTCTTTGGCTGCAGTCCTCCTCTCCTCACCTCCTCTGCAACAGAACACTACCTCCGTGTTTTACATTGAGTGAAGGTGGTGACGACTGCGAGGAGGAAGCCAGTGACACATGAAGGCACCGCCACTAGCCTGGAAGGCCTGAGGGCCCTCGTGCTCCTTGTGGGCTGGTGTGAAGGGGCTGGCGTGAAGGAGCTGGCTGCCTGAGGACATGTAGTCTCTAGAGGTGGTTTGGGGGTCCTGATGGCATGTTGGGTGTAAACAGTGGTATGTTCCCAGTGCTAGCTAGGGTCACTGCCTAACATAACTGCTAACATATTCCTGCTTTGTTCAACAGATTGTTCCTTTCTCCTCATATTAATCTTTTCTAGGTGACAGATTTGTTTTGCCTCCTGGTTTCCTTTAATCAAGCAGCTCTTTGGTCCGTGTGAGATGACGAGTGCCTGTGATCCCCACCGTTCCCTGCACTGAGGCCTTCATTGTAGCCTGCTTCTCGTTCAGATATCTATTCCTTTATTCGTTCATCCACCAGTCATACTCACACACATAAACACACAGTGTCATAAAGGAATGGGCAAAGAGACAACCCACATACCCTTGCACGTCGTCAGTCAGTGGGGTTTCTACTCAGCATCTGTGCAGTAGCCCACCTTGCCTTTGTCATGTTTTCCATAATAAAGTGCTGGTTTGGTGGGCTCCTGCTGGTGGCAGGGTATGGGCCTTGTCCCAGGGCTGTGCATGAGGACCTAATCCCCTCATTAACTCAGCCAGTACCGGGCGCAGATGGCATGTTGGCATTGGAACCGGGTGCACCCCCCCCCAGGCTTTCTACCGCTGTCAGACCCTGATATCCCCCTGCCTAGTATACATTCATTACTGTTAATGGATCTCTGTTGGTGTATTTTCACTGCATTTGTGTGTGTTAAGTGTGCACGAGTGTGTCCATGTGGAAGCATACATGTTTCCTGTTCCTGTTGTTTTATCAAGGGTGTTGACTCTGTTCGGTTCTGTTGTCTCTTTAATGAAGACTGATGAGAGGGAAAGGCAAGGCAGTTGCCTCAGCTGTCACTTAGAGCACTTTTTTTCTAAAAAAAACATCTGCACAATCCATACTAAAGCAGCCCATCTTCGTATCAATGATATTATATAAGGGAAATTAAACATTATGAAAAATGGCATGATGCTTTCTGATACAGTCTGAAGAGGAGGTGGTCACACACATGCACAATAACTTTACCAATTACTTTACTCATTTTGCTCCAACTCTCCACGATAGATTACTGGAAACTGCTACTTTCATGTTCTCCACTCTCTGAAGTGCCTGTAGTCCCTCTGAATATCTGAGGTTCTAAAATACATTTACAAGGCACTCAGCAAAACTGACTCTGCCAGCCCATGAAATAACAAACTGTTAAAAACGTTCTTATACATTTTCCAACAACAGGCTGAGGAAAATATGAGCAAACTGACAATCAAGACACAGCACTTGAGGTGCGAGGAGCTATTGCAGTGACAAAAACCAGAAACCCTTCCCTCCTTTGAGAACATGTATTTGTCGGCACTCTGCTACAGGGCAAATGGGCTGGCACTGCAGTTAAATATAGCATGTGTTTACAAAATGTCCAATAGCACTTTTTCATTTGGTTATTTCTAACAGTGCACTGACTATTTATTTCTCTAATTCAATTTTCTTGTAATAATAACTCAGAGTGGTGCTTAACAAGACTGAATACTCATTTTTATTATACGTGAGTGGAAGAGATATACTGTGCTTGACATGGGCCAGTCATGGACAGATGAAAGACTGGTGTGTGTATGTTTGACTCTTTGAGCATGTGTGTCTGTGGAGGTCATTCTGGGCTTCCTGTTGACAGCTGCAGGTTGTGGGCAGGATTTACTCTGTGGCAGATGCTGCTGAGGGACACAACTCAGTCTTAAGTTTATGTTGTACCATTTGGCCGCATCTATTTATGGACCAGGACTATACAATGTGAATAGGTAGACTAAGCAAAGCTGCTTTCGATAGTAAAAATATCTTCACAATGTTTTTTTACATGTGTTGGCTGTGTGTGTGTGTGTTGGTCTGTTTGGGTGGTAGTTGTTAGCTTGGTTGGACACCCTCATTACCAGACATGCACAGAAAGGCATGGTTGATTTCCCTCTACAAGGGTCTGGGTCTTGAAAAAAATCCACAATAGACTCACTGTGACATCTTGGTGCCTCCTTTCATCTTCTCCTTCCTCCTGTCCATGCTTCCTTCCATGCTGCAGTTCTGCTCAATGTCTTCACAATGTGATGTCACATGCAATTTGTATCCCTGCCTGAGATTTAGTGAAAGAGGATAAATCTGGATATTCTCAGTGGGTGAATGAACACGGCCATGGCTCTGAATCTGGACAAATATGTCAAAGACTGGTACCAAATTGTTGTCCCATAGGACAATGGAAGAATGTTCTGGCTTTCTTCATGTCATTATCAAAGTCCATTTATGTTGGAGGGCCCATATCCAAATCTAGAAGACCTTTAGATAGATTTGACAACCATAGAAAGTAGTCATTATCTGTCCATTGCAAAGCCTCCATCATCTCAGCTTTTTCTTCACTTGGACTCAAGAAACATTCCTTGACTCCAGTGCCTTGGGTGACTTACAGAGTTGCACTGTATGTGTTGGCAGGCCGAGATCAGGGGCCCAAATCCAAACAGCGCACATGACCTTAACCAACAAGTCAAACAGAGGGTGGTCACCAGAGGAATAAATGTGGAAACACTGCGGCTTTATATGGCAATGACTCGGCCCAAATGAACAGGCCAATAGTAAAGAAGTAGAAAAAGTTAAAATAGATAATACCTACAACCTTTTTACTACTACATACTGTACCTAATGCTGTTTTGTACAGGGTTGAAAATGCTCTTTGTAAGTTTCACCATTTTTCTTTACTTTCTTTCCCTCTCCCCCGACAAATAGAAAGAGCTTGCCAAACAACTGAGCAGGTTGTGCCTTGCTTTGGGCAATGAACATGGATTCAGATTCATTGCTCAAACATTTACCATTTTGTTTGCTATTTATCAGCCTGCAGTTTGCGAAAAGGCGGCCATTGTAACAGGGACATTTCTTGGCTTTTCTTTTCCTTCTGAAGGCTTTAGTGCTGCATACTGGAATGGGGCTACATGACAGATAAGTTTCATGTTATGCCCACAACAATCATGGCTCTATTGTTCAGAAGAGCTGGTTTTATTTGCAAGGCTTTGTCAGGAAAAAAGATGAAAACGCAAAAACAAGTTGATAGCACGTTATTCTAAACCAACAAGACACACGCCCGTGTTTGCTGCATTTTCTTCTCTGCTACTGTCGAAGTTTAATTTTAATGACTTGGCTTGTTCAACATTTCCCTGAGACATTAGGTTACACTAGCCAATTCACACATTTTGTGACTTCAAATATCTATTTCTATCTCTATTAGTGAATGCAAACTGTAAAATGAAAACATATATTCCCAGACATATTACCAGGAAAATATCAGTGAACTGTGATAGCAAGCATATGTTTTACAACCCAGCCAGTCTGTGCTGCTTTACTTTATCAGGATCTGGTGTGTGTAGCTCTCTTTGAATGGGATACTCGATGCATCTGTTAAGAAGACTGTTTGTGTTTCTCTTAGTCACTTCCTGTAAGCAGAGCTTGTTCACAGTTAATTGGGTGGAATAGGAGACTCTTCTCATATTACAGTACAATTATTTTCTTTAGATTCACACAATGAGTTGTGTGGTAGAGATTAAAGTAGATGTTAACCAGTTGGCACTCCTATAAAAATAACATGTTGTTTGAGATCATTTGATTTTCATCGTATGCATACATACATTGTGTAAAGTTTTCACTGGTTTAATAATGTGTGAAAAATATAATTATCTTGTTCTTAGGACCCATCACATGTGGAATGTAAAACATTCATCATATCAATGAATCTCTATTCTGGATATCCATTTTTAAGTGCTGGTATGTTTGTTGTACTGTGGTTCCACTTGGAGAGACAGGGACTAAATGAGAGCCAGACTGTTTTCTGTGAGCCCCGTGGGGTTAGTCGTGTTGATGAACAATATCCTGGCCCCCTTGGTCCATGGCTCCTATAAGTGCCTCTCAGCTACATGACCTCCTTTTCTCTCAGCATCACTCTGTCATCACAATACTTATGCCAGTATCCCACTATGACAGCTGTCCTTTCATCAAACATGGGCCTTTCAGATGGATGAAGCCTGAATAACAGTGACATGGCTTTGTTGACAAGAGTCAGGATGAATGATTTTAGCTGCCACTTTGGAGCTCTAGGTGGTATTGCCTCACAGCCCTTTTGTGATCTCCTCTGTTTTTTATCAAATAGTCCAAGATGAACCATCTATATGTCCTCTCTGACTCAGAGCTCTCTGAACCCATCTACATGTAGATGAACAGCTGTAAATAAGATATGAGGTCATCTTTTTATGAATCAGCCTTACTGGAAAGTACCACAGTGTCAACTCTTGACCGCCTCTGCTGTCTTTTTATCACCCATTAGTTTCTTATCAGGGTAGAGTTGCTCCAATATTGACCTTGTGGGAGAGGCTTTCGGCCTTGCCCTCAGCACTGAGCTCACAGTGATTGTTGGCCATTGTTTGCCATTCTTTACCGATCTGAAGGAATCGATTAGACCATTTGCTGACTCTGTGGGCAGAGGTTAAGTGTCCTAATGGCGGCTTGACTAATGCATTCTCGCTTAATGATGGTGGTTACAGAGATGCCCTCTGAACATATGACTAACAAGTAGGATTATAATTCAGAATATGTCAAACATGGTTGTCCAACCACGTGATAGATGTTTTGCCTCGAGCTTCAAATGCAGAATAATGTCTTAAATTGGAGAAAGATCTGTTCTCTCCTGTGCCTGTTTTCCTGGGATTTCATGGAAGATGTGTTGGACCACTTGTCAGGGGATTCTGTCTTTTACCGTTATCTCTCAGGAATCCAACTTCTCTATGTTTCATCATAATCAGGACTTCATATTTTGTACATACTAACAACTGTGAGACAGAGGGATTAGATGCATATTGAGACACTGTGGCAAGCAACACCTATGAAAGGGAACAAAAGAAAAATAGAGAAAGTCTGTGCGTTTAATGAAATAAGTAAATCGACCTCATGACAATACTGTATAGTTGTATAGTTGTGTTTGAAGGAGCACCCTGTAACTATTTTGGTAATATTGGTTTTAGTGCATGTTTGCACCAATAGATATATCTGGCACCATAACATTCTCACAATAATAAGTTTGAGCTGGGTGTTTGCTTCAAAACTAAGAAAAGGTGTCTATGTAGTGGCTGTATGATTGGATTCTTTATCCTCCCAAGATTGTGTGTAATAGCTGTCCGTAGATAATTTTGTTCTGGATGTTTCTATGATTGAAGTGCTGTGGACCATCCCTTTATGTGAATAGGAAAAAAAGGGAAATTTGGACCAGCACATGGTAGAGAAAGGATACACTTGGCTGGCTTATTGATTTCCCCCTTCCCTACTTTCCTCGCCCCTCCTCTCTATCCATCCATCCCCTTTCCCTCTCCAATAGACTGCTGATGAGCCTGCTCCCCACAGACCCGCCGCCAGCCACAGTCAGTCAGGGTTCTCTCTGTCCATCTCTAGCCCTGCTAGGCAGAAGATTTCTCCCGAGGCCAAGGGGAACAAGGCATATTCTGTTACAGCCAGCGCAGGAGAAAGAAAAACGTACTGTTACTAGATATGAGTGAAATAAAATCTGTTTGCCCGGCAGCTAAGACCATTTTCCACGCAGACAGAGAATATCGGGATTGAGTGAATGGAATGCATTTACTCATAGTGCACCTGACAGATTTATAAGGCTGTCAGTATTTTAAGTAGATCTGATAAAGAATTATTTTATTTCCATCGGGAACAAGTTAGGAAATGAGTGGTAGAAACACATGCCACTCTAAGGTGTCCAATATAGATCATATTTTAGTGCTTCACTTTTTTCAAGCTTACTTTTTTCTCCTTGCCAGGCTTCTCTTGTTGCACCTCCGTATCTGTAGGAATGGTATAACCTGAGTTGGCTGACGATCGCTTCCTTTCCTTTCCTCATACTCTTAATGTCCTATATCTTTCTAAAAGTGTGCAATGAATGGGTGCTGAGCAGACAGAAGGGAGAGCGTGCTCACTCTAAAGCTGCTCTCAGATGTCTAAACTAACATTCAGCCTGCACTTCAAAGGCCTGTGGGTGTTGACACACTGCCCTCCTTTGTGTTAGCGTGTATCTGAGTAAATTGAAATTGAGAAGCGAAAGACAGGGCAGAGAAAACAATGAGCTATAAACAAACCTTGAGTCAGGGCTCCAGAACAGCTGGTCGCGTCTTGTGCTGCTACAGTGTTTGTTCCAGCAGTGTGACAGATGTACTGTAAGCCCCTTTGCTGCTTTTATTGTCTGTGTGTTTTGCGGCTGCGAGTGTGTGTGTGTGTGTGTGTGTGTGAGTGTGAGTATGAGTGAGTTTATGTGTGACTGAGTAGTTGAACAAGTAGGATGAGGAGGAAGAAAAAGGGAACATTCCGGGCGAAGAGCTTGACAGATCAAGCCATTACTGTATGTGCACTTCACTAACCGTCTTTGGCTGTATTAATAAAAAAAAGTAGTTGTCTCTCTCTCTCTCTTTAGCTATGACTCTTTCTTTCTTTCTTTCTTTCTTTCTTTCTTTCTTTCTTTCTTTCTTTCTTTCTTTCTTTCTTTCTTTCTTTCTTTCTTTCTTTCTTTCTTTCTTTCTTTCTTTCTTTCTCACACACTTATAGCTAAACCAGTGTGCTGCTGCCCAAAAGAAGACCTTTTGCTAATGAGAGCATGTAGCACAATTACAGCTTCTTTGCTGGGTGGCTCAGGTTTGACAGAGTCCTGCTCAGGCAGTCTTCCTTTTTTCCACCCACCACCATGATGTTGGATTGCTGGCAGCCCCACTAATTGGATGGTACTGTGTGTGTGCATGGAGCTCAGTGTCCCTCCATAACCCTTCATCTGGGCAGATGCTGTGGATATGGTAGATGTTAATGTGAGATGCCGCAAGCTTCATCATCTGGTATCCGTCACTCTGTAATTGGAGCAGCCCCAGTGGTTCATTGTAGCCTTCCCAGGCCCCGTTATAACCCCACCCACGCTCTAATGGTGGATGAGGCTCTCCATTCCCAACCATGTGTGGAGGACGATACTTGGAGGAGGAAAAGAAGGGATAAAAGGAGGGAATGAAAGGGAGCCAGACGAGAAGGAGTGTGATCCCTTGCTTCCTGTCCCGGTCTTGATGGCACCCGTCTGTTTGCCAGGCTGCTCGGCCCCCAATGCCTCCCCCAATCCACCACAACTATCCACCCCCCTGTTTCTGCCACTAAAATGATGATGAATTGATCTCAACCACCGGAAATTACTTTTTAACGCCCACATTTTTTGGTATAACATAGATGGTGGCTGGGGTTTGTCAAAGGTATTTTTTGTTTGATGTTTGAGAAATATTAAAGATATTTATTGTGTCAAAGTTCTCACACTCAAAATTGTATTATATATTTCTGCATTTGCTTATAAGCAAATGCTTGTGAGCATATGTGCATAATACCATGTGTGTGCGGGTGCCTTTTTGTGTGTGCTCTTTATAAAAGGCAGCTTGTGGCACTAATTAAAAGGCCTAGGGTAGGACAGAACCATTAATCTTAGTGATGGGCCCAAGCTGTCACTTAACCCACAGTCCTGTGGTGGAATGAACTGCTGTTGCAGGAGTTAAGAACACAACACACACTCTCTTTCTCGCCATGTCAAACATCTGTATGTTTAGGTTGTATATAAACCTAGTTTTGAATTAATTTTGTTATGTTGAAATATTGAAAGTGATTGTTTGCTCATCTCTTGTGTGCCACCTGTCTATGATGAAGAGAATATACCCTCCTCCTGTCAACCCTTCCTCACTAAAGGTGACAAGAGCAGTTAATGTTGACATGTGCTGTCTTTGTTGGAGGGATTAAGATATGCATAACTCTCCCTCTAGATTTTCTGTGCTCAGCAGGGTTCTTGGATCACAGGGCAAATTTATTAGCTGTGATGGGACTGACAAAGACTGCTGGCAATGGAATTTGTAATTGATCCATTTTTAGTATGCATCTCAGGCCTGCTCTCTTGCTTGCCCCCTGCCCCTTGCTCTATGGGTGAACCCAGGCTGACTGTCCCCTTGCCCTCTCATTACCACATCAGAGCCAGGGTGCTGCTGGGTCAGGGCACTATGTTGTCTCTGTTGCAGTGAAAATCACACATTGCATTTTCATGGATGAGCAAACCTTATAATGTCCGTTATTGATTATGGATGATGAAAATTGATCGAGCTGCTTCACCCTGCATAGCATTATCTGTGTATGTCGCTGCAATCATGTATAGCTGTAGCGTTACAGCATGTGTTCCTATTTCAGGACTGGCTGGTCATGACCAGCTGCAGGATACATACATTTATCAGTACATCAGTGGCAGTGGCAGTCTGTTTCCTCAGGGGGGTGGGGAAAGATAGTTTGGTTTCTAGAGCTCTTTATTTACTGTGATATCTGATTGAAAATGCCTAAAAGTCTGAAAAAACAGGATATATTTGCAGGGTTGAGAGGTAAGTGGGAATGCATACATGCTGGACAACATGTCACACTGTGAACTCTCCTTCATCACATGTGTTAGGAGACAGGCGGTGCAGTGAAATGTTTAGTGATTTAAAGTCACTGTGGCATTTTGACTGATAGTTCTCTCTATGCATCACAGGGTCATCCCAGGTCTGTCTGCCCCTTGCCCTAAACGCCCTCCCACCAAGTAACAATACTAGTTTCTCTTGTGTTGTTGCACCATTCAAGATCAAATTACAACAATTACCCTCTTTGAACGTCTTTGGCACGTCAAGCACTAAATCCACTTGTGAACAATAGGGCACACACTGTACACACTTTTTTTTACTGAATTTACACCCAGGTTCTGCATTAGTTAGGTATTACCAACTTGAAAAATATGCAGAGTAAGCACAAAGCCAGGTACTATCTGTTTTTGTTCATAGAAAAGGTACAATGCCTGTATTATCCTTTGTTAATGTTCTTACATACATGTGTGCATGTGCTGGGAATATGCTTGATAGTGTGTTGCAACACCTGCAGCGCATGTAAAAGAAACACGTGTGCATGTGTGTGTTTTTTGTTTATAGGGGAAAGAGGTCGCTCCCTGAGGGGGTCTGTTGCACTGAGACACGTAGGGAGCAAGAGGTCAGCCAAGAGGGAGGGGAGGTAGGAACCCTCACCTCCACATGAACTTTAAACTAGTGAGAGAGAAGCGAAAGATGGGGGGGTCGAGACTTGAGCTTGAACATACGTCTGCAGGGCTAGACAAATGATAGGGATTTCCTTTGCCTCACTGACCACGTCTGACTGTCTAAGCTCTTATCTTTTATCTGTCTGTCTGGTGTCTTGGGGAATGGAAGTACCATCTAACTACCCTGCTTGATACCCATAGTTTCAAAATATAATAAACGAAGGTGAAAAGTCTTAGAGATCAGAAGGAACAGTTGCAGTAACATTGGTTGTCAAAAGATAGACCTTTATGGCTTTTTCTCCTCTTTAGGAGAAATTCGTAGTTAATATTGGGAGGCACATTTTCAGAGTTAAAATGTGTTCCAGGAAACAGGGAACATTTTTTGTGGAACCATCTTTTTTTAGCACAGCACATGTTTACTTTTCCAGGTCTGTTAACAAGCAGGTTGAAAGCCATCATATCTGCAAGTCTAAAAATTCTGCAAAGAGTTACTCTTTAATTTGTACAGTTTGCTGTCAGTTTACAAGTAACTTTTACTCTAAAAATGAACAAATCCTATGAACCTACTAAAATACTGTAGCACTGTTGGATTGTTAGATTGTTCATGGTGTGAACTATGTATGTGAGCTGGAACTATTAATGGAGTGGGGCAGCATGAATCTCTCCACAGGATAGGCCTAATGTCGACAATGCAGAGATATGGGCTTTAGTGGTGTGTATGTGTGTGCTGCTGGGTGATGTATGGACAGAGCTGGGGTTAAAGCGGGGTCAGTGTGTTTATTTTGTTGTGTTTAGGTGTTAGGTGGAGATGGGGCAAGGAGGGCCTCAAAGCTTTACCCTGTGTTAATAAGGTCTGTTTGCCACACTTCATCACCATACCTCAAAGTCTGATGGGGTGTGTGTGCAACCTCTCCCCCTCCCTCTATATCTTACACACACACACACACACACACACACACACACACACACACACACACACACACACACACACACACACACACACACAAACACACAAACACACACACAGAGAGATAAAACAGGCAGTGTGGAAAGATACTTAATCACTATCTTCAGGTAAGTGTGAATGATTGTAGCTCCTAATAGCTAATTGGTCCCCTTTGGTTGCATTTAGCTGCCTATCAGCAGTGTTTCACAGCACTTGTCAGTCTCTTCATCTATCAGCAGAAAATCCTTGAGCTTCCCTGCTTGTCTGTAGTCATGCTATTATTCCTGACGGTAATGTCTTACCTTCAGTGAAATCACTAAGTCTCCCTGGGAAGGGAAAGAAACACAATGATGGAATAAATACAGTCTCATGGACTCGGAGGAATAGCCTAACCTTTTATCCCTTTGTATCATCTATTTCATCACTAAGCTGTTTTTACTGATATATATATGGCAGTGAAATTGGTCGCCAAAGTTGGCTTTGTGACCCAATCTTTACTAGAGCGCAATATGAGGATCAGTTATCCATAATGGGTTATAATTAATGCTTTCTACAGTAGGTGACCTGCTGTACAGTTCCAGTCAAATATGTTACATTGACAGGATACGCTGCCAGAGGGTAAGGGGGAATTGCTGACCCATCATCATCAGAATAAGGATGCGTCTTTGGCCCGCTTCACCAAGCAAGGTTGATATCCTCAATCTTTTTATACAGGAAAACAGTTTTTTTTGCTCCTTTGTAGGCATGCCAATTTTCTTTCGACTACACTGTCGCCTTCATCCTGTATGCTTCCTCAACAGCTGGTGTTGCGGTGCACATAACTTCCAATAACAATAGTGGAGCCCGTCAGTGGCCAATTGTCACAGACTGGCAGCTCCCAGGTGTGAATGTAAAGTATTGTTTTGCTTAATATGAGTATGTGTGCCCAGTCAACTTTCTTTAGATAAACAAAGGTTGTCAGTCTGTTAGATTACTCAAAAACATTAAATTCAGGGCTGAACGGCTGTTCTCTCCCCATCACCTGTGTGAGGGTGCTTCTCATCTTTGCTGTGGCTCCTTGTGCCAGGATGTCAGCTGCTGCTGTAATGAATCTAAATGTAATAGCCAAAGCCCTCACCTGGAACAAGGAATCTCACTGGGCCATATCCTCACTTTCACGCCAGAGTGTCCCCAAATAAACTCCATATATGTAAGCAGTGGTCCCCTGCAAGCCCTGTCACATTTATCTTCTCAGCCTGGCTTGGCTTATCTACGTTCCAACATGTCAACCATGGCGAATTATCATATAAAGGGAGATAGGCAGGGCATTCCATGTCATAGTTTGTGAGCTGTGAGTAGAGCAATGTGGCAGTATAATTTTGTAGGTGTTGCATGAATCCATGGTTCTGTATGTTGAGTGTACATATGTGACCATGTTACATATGATCACTCATGTTTGCACACATATGTTTCATTGTGTCTGTCAGTTTTATTTAAAATAGGATTCTTCAGGTTAAATTTTAGTGAATAAATGAGCTCACTGTAGACAAATCTGTGTGGCATTGCTTTTCTACAGCCTGAATCTACCTCTATATCAGATCAATGGATATCTATACTACTAATTTATCTATGTCAACTTTGCGCACAAAGGCACCTGTTATCAGTAGAGTGCTGAAGTCAAGCGGTAGTCAGACAGCTGGATTAATCCTCTCTTTATAACAAATCACCTTCCTCTTAACCTTTTGGAAAAGGGGGGAGGAGAAAGTGAGGAATGAGACGGGCAGAGAGGATCACACAAGATAATAATGTTGCTGGTAATGAGCACAGCGCTATTATCAGAAATAATGACTATTTATGTCTTCCTGGATAGCCACTATACCTGTAAATGGTCACCTATTAGAATCCAACTGGTCCATCTGAACTCTGCCATCTCTCTTAGAGCCGAATTTGTCTTTGTATCCAAAGCAGCATGATAAACTTCATGCACACATACAGTATTCTGAAGGATGAAAGCATTCCCATCATACACTTCCCTTGGGATGTGGTTGCTCTCAAAGCAGCCCTCCTGCCTACAGAGATTTGGGAGATTCCAGAAGACCTTAAAATCTCACCAAACATGAGGGAGGGCAATGAAAACACAACACAGGGAGAGATGTCCATAACCAGCATAAATGAGTTCTCATCAAAGTGAATATTTCCTCTATTCCCTGCTCTTTTCATCTTTTATGTATTTTTTCTGACAAAACACTTCTTTGAGGCCTCATTCTCTGACAGATATGTTACTGATAATTAGGTTTACAATAAAAGAGCACCAGACATTTGAGGATATCTTCTTCTTTTGAACACTACTTTTCAAATGAAACTTTGGGTAACTTTTCCTCTTGAGATAAAAAAGTCAGAAAAGCAATTGACAACTACATATATGTCTGTGGGCTCTTCCTTCCTCCTCTCTCCCTATTTAACTCACTCGTCTTTCCACATGTTTCTGTGCACCTACTCATTTTGAAACTCTGCTCTGTCATTACATGAGACAGAGGTGGGTTCATGGTGCATTTTGCACTCTGTAGTTTCCCTTCCTTCCCCTCTTGTTTGCCCCACATGCAAATAACCGTCATGCTAGTGCTTCAGGTTATCTGCTCCCTGGTCTTATGTTAGCATTCTCTTTTCTCTCCACTGCTCCTTCAGTGAGGCAAATAGATCCAGCTGGGAGTGAATGGTATTTCTGCTCATCTGTGTGCAGTTCACCATGAGCAGATGCATAGCATAGCTTCATTACATGAAAAGAAGCAGCCAATGCTCTATAGGCTGGAAGGACATTCTCTTACTCACTTAAATATGGTCCACATATGATAGAGGCATGCTTTGTCAGCTTACTGATCAGTCAGATTAATTACTGTGTGATTAATGGCTGGTTTCTTTAATTAAAAGCTGGATCAAGTGTTCTACTTTTCTGGTTTGCTGTTAGAGGAAGCTTGGAAAGCTAATGCATGGTTTTGTTCAACGTTTGACATGTCCTTGTATAAAGGTGAGAGTGCACGACTTAAAATAGTCAGGTCAGCGTTGGGTGTTCTCTTCCACACTTTGACGCTAAAGCTGCTCTTAAATAGCTGGTTGGGAAACATGCTTGCCTTTGAAGCTAGGTCAATATGCATATGTGTTAAACATATGCACAAGCAGGATGAGGTTTTTCTATTTTAAAATACTCAGTACACAAGGATGAAAGCAAGGTCAGTGGCATTATGCTTGGGCATAAACAGCTATTTAAATGTTGTGCTGTATTTAAACAGGTGTTAAGAGGGAGGTAAGTGCATCTAAGTATTGTTTACACACATATTCCAGTGAACCTACCATTTTCCATGGGTTATATTCCCTAGGTAAATGTTCAGTAGTGTCTCTCCTGTGGCACTTTCCACTCCGTTTATTATGTTAATTATGGTGTATTCATAGTAATGTTAGGCGAGTGTGCATTATGTGAGTGTAAATACGTTGGCATGCACGTGTCAGTGTATCCACATGTGTTTTTGTACATTTAAGTGTTCTGAGGATTTAAAACTTTGTGTACATACAGTCCCACAAGCTACGTCTTTCCCTTTTCATTACTGTGTCTGCACTTCTAATCTATTATCTTTTTATAGCGCTTGCTAAAATTTAAGTGGGATAGAAAAAGTGTTTGAATACACAGAGAGTAAGCTAAACTGAGAGTAGAGGGGCTAGCAGTGTATTGGCCTAGAAGTGAGAGCTTTGGTCCAGATAATCTCTTTTATGCCTTTAATTTGGGAGGATTAGTAACCTACATTCCCTCCTCTCATCTCTTCAAGGCCAGCCTTTTATGGATGGACACTGTTCCATTCATCATTCCTTGCCTTTACATTCAACTCCAAAAATTAATTCTGGTGATGCACCTGCACATTCCAAATACATAAAGTTCTTGTAACTCTGGTTATTTGAGGTTTGGATTGGATTTTTGAATTTGATAAATGCACTTGCAAAGTTATTGAAGCATAATGTGATGTTATTCTCATAAAACACAACATTCATCACAACTGCAATGTAACATCAACATGATCAAAGCATTTTAAAGCACATGATTTCATGTGTGTTGTTTTTTTAAACATGAGCTTTTTTGAATCTACTTACTTTTGGATGCAGCTCCGGGGATGTGATGATTGAGAGTGACAATTGCCAGTCATCCTTCATTTCTTCTTGTCAGATGGCTGTCAATGGGGGGGGGGGGTTCCTTAATGCATAAGGAACCAATAACAAACACACCCATAACCACTCCAGCATGATAAATTCCTATCACCTACTGTTGTCCTCCATTGATCTGGCAAACAGAGACCCTCATTGATTGCGGTCACCCGCAGATTACAATCAGAAAGATGCACAGTCTGAGGTCTTATTTAAGCCCGAGGACACAAAAGACAGATACTAGGCTATAAAATTCCTGCATCTTAATCTGTCCAGATGCCATCCGGCAATTTTCCTCTTCCATTCCACATCCTCTACTAATACATCTTGTTTTATCTGTCTCAACTTTTATAGTGTCCTTTGAGTGCTGGGGAAGGGGCTAGAATTATTAGAGCTATTTTGTTCTGCATAAATCATGGTATTTGATGATAAATGGCTCTGAATGAATGCTCCATGCAGCTTAATAATTGCTGACAGAGAAATAGCTATTTTGCCACTGCACAGAAAAAGATTGATTTATTAAAAGCCTAGTTCATAATGTGCTTTCAGACTTTCTACTAATTTTTATTGATGTCTTCATTTGATACCCACATCAGCACATTGAACAAACTGCTGCTCCTCTGATGATTTACAGTGAACCCATCTGTGTGCATGCAATAATTCAACTCTTTATTCAAATGACCTCAAATGGAAAGGGTCCATTATGTACCATTTTATTACAATATTCCCTATATTATAAGGAAATATATCCCATACTATAGGTTTTAGTGTGCAAAGTATCATTTATGTGGGTTGGAGCATGCAGCATACAGCAGATATTAGAGATAAATGGAGGGTGAGGCAGAAGGTCAGAGAATAGAGTGGAAGAAGGAGAATGACGGAATATGAGAGAACTGGGAAAAAGAACAAAAGAGACAATAAAGTACAAAGTAGTTTTGGGTGTGGTTAGCAGTGATGATTTTGTGATACATATAAATGTAATGGTTGCACATCACAGGTATTCTCACCAAGTATTATTTGGGAAACTCTGACAACATGCTTAATTTCTTCTTATTAAGTGCATGATTTCTGTTTAGCACAATTATGCAGCCGTTCGTGCATAGCCACTTCAATGGCTATGAATGAACGGGGGATGGTCCTGGGAGTTAAAAGACTGATGACCCTGTCCTTTTCCCATTTACTTTTAATCTCTGTTCTGATGTGAAGTAAATTGTATTGCTTCTCACATCGCCAAGCAGCCCCCTGCCACTCTTCTCTCAGCCAGCACACTAGCTGTCCTTGAAGAGGCTTGTTAAAGACTGACCACTGATCAAGCACCCAGGGCCTTCCCAGGTCAAGCCAGAGTGCCCTCTTGACCTTTGACTGCTTAACTCCAAATTATGATGTATTAAAGCACAAAGGACCACTAATGACTTTGCATGTATTAAACATCTGTGCTACGCCTTGATCAAAGGGCCATTTACAACAGGACCCTAAATATGCTCACAGGAAGTAGTGGTGAGTAAAAAAGGTCAGGGGTCATGGTGAGTGTGTGAAGTGGACCTGTGCTAATTATTGGCTTGCGAGAGACTTTGTACCGAGAGCCAGCTGTAAGACTAGGGGACTGTGGTCTTTAATATCCTGTTTGCAGGTCCTAAATGTTTCTCTGTATCAGAGAAGAGCATTCCTGAAGGACAGAAATGGAGGCTGCTGCTTTGATGATGATTGGGCATGTCCTTCAGCCTTGGAAGCAGATGATAATCTGCTATGCAGGTGCCTAGAGAGAGAATGCCATGCTCTTGATTGCGGTGAACACCATTTTCCGTTATCACAGTGTATGATAGCAGAATGGTAGTCAGACTTCAGGGCAGCGTTACTCCCTTTTCAAAGTGAGTGAACATAGTCTCAGTTTAGAGTTGTGGCTCCATTCCTGTGGTGTCAGAAATTATACAGTTGGTCTGAAACTACAGAATCCGCTGTTTGGACTTGACTGCCACGGAGTGCAGTAGTGTTTAGCTCAAAACCCCTCAATTTGCTTAGACTTAAATGAGACATAAAGAAGTCACCAGACATTCCTGAAGTGAGTGAGCAATCACTTTGTATCATCAGGGCACAGAGATGATAGAGGAAAGCAATCAAATAAATGAGCAATGGTGCAGGAAGTGCACAGGTCACAGATTTACCACAAATATTGTTACGGCTTACTGAAATGATATTTTCCAAGAAATGGTGTTGTAACTGTTTTTTAAATGATTTTAATCACGCTTGTTGTGGGCGAATGACTGTGTTAGTTGAGCAGATACTTGATTCCATCTTTCATGTCTGTGCCTGTGCTCTTACTCTGTAAGTGAGTAATCGTCAGTACATATTTGTTAAAGCTATTGTTAATCTTGAGAATTCACAATGTGCTTTGACTGTTTATTCATTATATACTTTTCAAATCTCCCAGCAATAGCAAACAAATCAAATTATCTTAAACTGGAAGACCTTCAAAGAGTTTAAGTACTTATAACCTGAGCAATTAGTTATGTTCTGAAAGTCAATAAGTCTGTGACATCTTTAATTAGAAAGTGAGAATGGATGATTCTTAATTGTTCCATTTATCTCTGCTCCAGATGTGCTGGCGGGTTCATGTTACAACCGCATCTTTCCACTTGACAGGAAATGAACTATCTTGACAAAGACAGGATGCTATTGTCTTAATAAAAAAGCAGACCTTGTCTTCCTCTTCATTTACCCCTGGATTTAATCCCCAGTCACTTTGACAAGTTTCCTTAAGAGAGAGGGTAATTATAGCCAGCCTCACTGTAAATTATAGTAAACCTTGTGAACACTGGCAGCAGCACAGAGAGCTTTTGTAAGGGTGGATACATGACATTATTTATTAAGTAATAACCCTATTAAGTGTTATTCAGTCAAGGATTTGGCTGGCTGCAGTTTCGCATAGGTTATAATCATCATTTTTCTTGAGCTGACTGTCAACAGAAAGAGCATACTGAGTGGTAATTATAATCCCATGCTCGCCACACAGTATACTCCTTCAACAGTGGCATCCCACACAGTAAGAAAGTTCCTGAAAATGTTGCCAGGAAATGAAAAACAGCTGAAATGGTGCATGATTATATCCAGGTTCACCCGAATCAGGTGAAAATTAGGATGTTTTTCCAGAACTGGTCATGAACAAGAAATAGTCGGTAAAATGTATTATAAACTCAGGCAGCACCTGGTTCATACACAAGCAGCAATATTAATCCCCCACAGAAATACTTTTTTCATTTTTACCTTTCCTTTATTCACCTCTAAAGAAAATATTACAGAAATATCATTTTAATTCCCTATCTGTCTTTCTGTGTCTTGACCGTTTCCTTTTTTCTTTGCCTATGTTTCTATAGGCTATGTTTCTGTCTGATTGTCTATCTGTCTTTCTGTGGGGGTATATACCCGGTGTGTGGCAGAGGTCTCTCCCCTTTTCCTCTAATTGGCCAGCTCCCCTTTCTCCTTGCAAGCTAGATAACTGGATATGCAACCCCAACCCTCGCATCCCAATCATTGGTCTCTCTAGCCCCCTCTGCATTCCACACTCTTTCATAGACCGGTCTTTGACCACCGGATCAAAGGGAATATACAATCCTGCACTGTCCAAACACATTGCAGCTGAGGCTGCTTACCTCTCTCACAATACCAAATATCAGAATGAAATGGATTTTTATGTCCAGTATATTGCATTCAACATCTCCTTCCACTACCTGAACCCCTGGAGACAAAGAGCAGCTTCTCCTACTGCAGTACGTGGAGAACAAGGTAATTCATTTTGGAGTAGCCCTGCTGGAATTATTCATAAGGGGTTCAATATCAAAATATTCCGCTCTGCTCTGGCCCTTAATAATTCATGCTTAGCATCCGTCTTCATTGGTATAGGGAGCAGAGGAGTCATCCGTCACTATAGGGAGCCTTGATTTAACTAGTACCCAGCCCTAGTGTATGTTGTCAGGGTTTACAGAGGTAGGGCAGGAGGGAGGGAACAAAAGAAGGAGGTGTGTGGCTTTGTCACACTGATGAGTGGGCCCCCTTCCCATCTCTAGGAAGGAGATTGAAGGAGGAGAAGGCTGGGCTGTTGACCTTTGGGAAAGGACCATTGGCTTCAGATTGAGTGATGGTGTCAGCCGCTAGTGTAAAACACCTCTATTAGGAATGCCTGGCATGCTTGGGTGCTTCTAATTATGAAGAATGCAAAACAACAGTCAGGAGAGACAGGAGAGGTCGCCTAGCAGCCAACCATACGCCAGACTTACTCACCAGCTACTGCTGTGTGGGACCCACCACCGTGTGACTACTTGTCCTGGCTCACACATTACTCTCCACCAGCACACGCACAAAATCATACACATCTGACACATTCCCACCTCAGCTCTGTATTTCTGTCATTCTTTCCCACATTATGACTACCACAGTCTGGCATACTTAAGAGTTGTTGCTCTGCTACTAAC